>NC_142033.1:90590952-90743644 GCF_982192425.1 Myodes glareolus
TGTGTGCCTGACCTGTATTACTGACTACTCTGACTGCTTTGCACTGATCTTCAGGCAAACTTTATTTATTAAAACATAAATAATATACCACCATATTTCCCCTAAAATAAAAGGAAGGTTATAACTCATATAAGAAAAAACTATATTCAGTAAGTATAATAATTATATATAATATACAGGCAATAAATACATCAACAATATCTCTTCTATTTGCATTTGATAAATTCAGAGAAAATGCTCCATATCTATCCTATCTTGGTGAATCCAAAGTCTTGTACTTAATTTAGCTTATAGCATAACTTCTTTTCTCCAGCTGGTAAAAAGGAAAACTATGACTATCTAGTCTTCAACTCCCTCAGAGATCCAAGAAGGAAATAATATGAACTGAGTAAGCAGGAAGTACAAGCAAGCATCTTCCAAAAGAATGTGAGAAATGATAGAAACATCTGACTGCCTGTATAGTCACCCAAAGTTCCATCTTTGGCCTACAGGCTAGAATATCTGACAGATTTTTCTATGAAACAGGGTTTTTGAAGGGTTGCCCACTTTGTCTGAGTAAGGTTTGGAAGTCATTTTCCTTTGTGTACTGCTTGTCCCATTAGGACAGCATACTGTCAGCAGTCAAGGCAAGGGCATTTTAATGCTCAGTGGATTTCTTTGATGCCCATTGCCTTCTCTGAAGTAGATTGGTGCTGTCAGGAGCAAATATGTCTCATTGTCATAAAAAGAGCCTATGTTATTAAAACATCTTAAATGCAATATTCTTTAGATCTCTGAAGTGTCTGAAGACGACCTGTCTGTCTAAAATATATCTTTATTTGACCTTGAAAACATACATAATGTAACTACAAATTTGATTGTAATAGGTGATTAACTACTAACCTGCATTTCCTTGTTATCCCAAATAGTTGGTAATAATGATTTTCAAGGACTAGAAATTTGCCTTGCATTGTTAACTAATTTGTGTAGGTATAATACCTTGAACAAGAGTAGAAACAAATGTATAGTATGGTCTAACAAAATTAATCTCAAATTTGTATCGATACACAAAATTTGTATACAATATACAAAAGTCCAATCTAGTGTAAAATATTTAAAACTAGTTGTTGCTTTCTAAAAGTAGATCTAATAATATACCTTTTTATCTTATCATATTTATATATATCCTCCCTTTTACCTTTTCAAAGTTCATTCAATAATATGCCCTTTTATCCTATCATATCTTCATCCCCTTTTTTCTTTTCAAAACAAAAACCTTGAGCTTTTCCCCTGACCATTACCAATAACAACTTGTAACCAATACCCCTAAAAAATGACAAAATCCATAACCCATTGAATGACCAAAACCCACCCACCCCATAGCACAAATAATAAAAACCCAGAGGCAGAAATTGAGGTTTGCCTAGCCCATCCATTGGATTCTGCAAGCTACAAGTCCCACTCAACCCCCAGACCCTCCTAGTCCCCCCCCCCCGCTGCAACCTCAGTGGAGCACTGAAACATAGCCTACTACTACACAGAGAGGACCAAGAGGTAAGTGACCATCTACCCAGCAGGACACCACACACTCTTTAGGCCCTCCATACTGGGGCAAAACCCCAGGCCCCTCCCCTACCTGCCTCAGCATCTCTCTAGCCAGCCAGAAGGTGAGTTTCCTGCAGGTAGGCTGCTCCAACACCCCCACCCCATTTATTGGACCCTGCAAGCTACAAGTCCCACTCTGTCCCCAAACCCTCTTATCCCCCTCTTGCAACCTCAGAAGAATGGTGAAACAGAATCTGCAACTACACAGAGAGGACCAAGAAAGAGGACCAAGAGAGAAACTCTGAAGCACAAGCTATGATGGCATAGAGTAGACCAAGAAATGGAACCAAGAGAGCAGACCAAATGAGCAGGCTAAGAGAGAGGGCCAAGAGAGACCTCAGTGGCTCCCTGAGACACAGACAGTGACAATACAGAGCAGACCAACAACAGTGCCCAAAGACACAGACAGTCACTGCAAAGATTGGACCAAGAGACAGAGACAATTGGAGAAAGAGATGGGTAGGCAAAAATTCATCTAACAACCTAAAGAGCAATATGGTAACACCAGAACTCACTGGTCTTAGAACAGGAAGACTTGTTTATTTTAACTGAGAAGAAACAGAAGACATCGGTTTTAAATGTAGCTTTATGAGGATGATGGAGACCTTTAAAGAAGAAATAAAAAATTCCCTTAAAGAAATGGACAAAATGGACAAAACGAAAAATTGGAATAAATAAATAAATCTCTCAAACCCAAAAAATCCAAGAAAAAACAATCAAACAGGTGAAGGAAACAGGTCAAACAGTTCAAGACTTGAAGACTGAAATAAAGACAATAAAGAAAATACAAACTGAGGGAATTTTGGATATGATAAATGGATGGGAACTACAGAGGTAAGAATAACCAGCAAAATACAAGAGTTGGAAGAGAGAATCTCAGGTGTTGAAGATACTATAGAGGAAATAGATTCATTGGTCAAAGAAAATGTTAAATTCAACAAATTCTTACGACAAAACATCCAGAAAATCTGGGACTCCATGGAAAGACCAAACCTAAGAATAGAAGAAGGGATCCAATGAGGAGAAGAAATCCAGCTCAAAGGCACAGAAACTATATTAAACAAAATCATAGAAGAAAACTTTCACAACCTAAAGAAAGATATCCCTATGAAGGTACAAGAAGTTTACAGAACACCAAATAGACTGGAAGAAGAAGAAGAAGAAGAAGAAGAAGAAGAAGAAGAAGAAGAAGAAGAAGAAGAAGAAGAAGAAGAAGAAGAAGAGAAGGAAGAGGAGGAGGAGGAGGAGGAGGAGGAAGAGGAGAAGAAGAAAAAAGAAGAGAAAAAGAAAAAAGTTCCCATCACCATATAATAATCAAAACACAAAACATACAGAATACAGTAAGAATATTGAGAGCTGCAAAGGAAAAAGGTCAAGGCAGACCTAGCAAAATTACACCCAACTTCTCAGTGTAAACCATGAAAGCCAGAAGGTCCTGAATAGATGTGTTGCAGGCAGTAAGAAAATATGGATGTGAGCCCAGACTACTATACCCGCAAAACTTTCAATCACCATCAATGGAGAAAACAAGATATTCCATGACAAAACCATATTTAAACAATACCTATCCACAAATCCAGCCCTACATAAAGTACTAGAAGAAAAACTTCAAGGAAATTAACTGCACCCACAAAAGCACAGGCAACAGATAACCTCACACCAGCAAACCCCATAGAAGGAAAACACACAAACACTACCACCAAAAAATAACAGGAATTAACAATCACTAATCATTAATATATCTTAATATCAATGGATTCATTCATCTATAAAAAGACACAGGCTAAGAGAATGGATACGAAAGCAGGATCCATCCTTCTGCTGTATACAAGAAATACACCTTAACCTCACAGACAGACATTACCTCAGAGGAAAGGATTAGGAAAGATTTTCCAATCAAATGGACCTAAGAAACAAGTGGGTGTAGTTATCATACTATCTAGCCAAATAGACTTCAAACTAAAATCAATCAGATGAGATGGAGAAGGACACTTTATATTCAACAGAAACAATTCATCAGGATGAAATCTCAATCCTGAACATGTATGCCCCAAATACAAAAGCACCCACATGTGTAAAAGAACATTATTAAAGCTTAAATCACACATCAAACCTAATAGTAGGAGACTTCAACACCCCATCCCTCCTAATAGACAGGTCAAAGAGACAGAAACAACAGAGAAATAAGTGAACTAACATATGCCATGACTCAGATGGACTTAACAGACATCTACAGAACATTCCACCCAAAGATAAAAGAATATACCTTCTCAGTACCTCATGGAACTTTCTCTAAAATTGATCATATACTCAGTAACAAACCTCACCAGATACAAAAAATTTAAAGTAACCCCCTGTATCTTATCCGATCACCATGGTTTAAAGTTAGAATTTAATAACAGCGCTAAATGCAGAAAACCTACACACTCATGGAAACTGAACATTAAATTGAACTACTGAACCACCCCTGGGTCAAGGAAGAAATAAAGAAATTAAAGACTTCCTAGAATTCAACGAAAATGAAGGCACAATGTACCCCAACCTATGAGACACCATGAAAGCAGTGCTAGGAGGAAAGTTCATACACTAAGTGCCTACATAAAAAAGGTGGAGAAAGCTCACACTAGTGACTTAACAGCACACCTGAAAACTCTAGAACAAAAAGAAGCAGACTCACCCAGGAGAAGTAGATAGTAGGAGACAATCAAATTGAGGGCTGAAATCAATAAAATAGAAACAAAGAAATCAATGTAATGAATCAACAAAACAAAAAGCTGGTTCTTTGAGAAAATCAATGAGATGGACAAACCCTTATTAAAACTAATCTAAAGATAGAGAGAAAATATCTAAATTAACAAAATAAAAAATGAAAAGAGGAACATAACAACAGATACTGAGAAAATCCAGTGAATCATTAGGTCAGATTACAAAAGCCTGTACTCAACAAAATTGGAAAATGTAAAAGAAATGGACAATTTTCTGGATAAGTACCAGAAATTAAATCAAGACCAGGTGAACAATTTAAATAGACCTATAATCTGCAAGGAAATAGAAGCAGTCATCAAAAGCCTCCCGACCAAAAAAAGTCCAAGGCTGGATGGTTTCAGTGCAGAATTCTACCAGAACATCAAAGAAGAGCTAATACCTATACTGTTCAAAGTGTTTCACATAATAGAAATAGAAGAAACATTGTCAAACTCTTTTCATTAGGTTACAGTCACCCTGATACCAAAACCACATAAAGACTCAACTAAGAAAGAGAATTACAGACCAATCTCACTCATGAACATACATGCAAAAAATACACAATAAAATACTGGCAAACCAAATCCAAGAAAACAGAAAAAATCATCCACCATAATCAAGTTGGCTCTATCCTAGAGATGCAGAAATGGTTCACCATATGAAAATCTATTAATGTAATCCACCATATAAATAAACTTAAAGAAAAAAAACTATATGATCATCTAATTAGATGTTAAAAAGGCATTCAACAAAATCCAACACCCCTTCATCATAAAGGTCTTGGAGAGATCATGGATATAAGGAACATTCCTAAACATAATAAAAGCAATATACAGAAAGCCAACAGCCAGCATCAAATTAAATGGAGAGAAACTCAAAATGATCCCACTAAATTCAGGAACAAGACAAGGCTGTCCATTCTCTCCATATCTATTCAACATAGTTTTTGAAGTTCAGGCTAGAGCAATAAGACAACAAAAGGAGATCAAGGTGATTCAAATTGAAAAGGAAGAAGTCAAATTTTTGATATTTACAGATGATATAGTATATATAAGTAACCTCAAAAACTCTACGCAAGAAAATTGAAAGATCTCTCATGCTCTAGGATAGGTAGGATCAACGTAATAAAAATGGCAATCCTACCAAAAGCAATCTAAATTCAATGCAATCCCCATCAAAATCGCAACACAATTTTTCACAGACCTTTAAAGAACAATAATCAGCTTCATATGAGAAAACAAAAAAAAAACTCATGATAGACAAAATAATTCTATACAATAAAGGAACTTCCGGAAGCATCACCAATACTGACATCAAGCTCTATTATAGAGCTACAGTAATGAAAACAGTTTGGTACTGGCATTAAAAACAGACAGGAGGATCAATGAAATCTAATCAAAGACCCAGATAGTAATTCACATACCTATGAACACCTGATTTTTGACAAAAGTTAAAATTATACAGTAGAAAAAAAGAAAGCATCTTCAACAAATGGTGCTGGCATAACTGAATGTCAGCATGCAGAAGAATGAAAATAGATCCATATCTATCCCCATGCACAAAACTCAATCCAGCTTGCGTGCTGGGCCTGGGCTGTGGGCACAGGAACTGGGCAGGAGGCAGTTCCTGTGTTTTGATAGCCTGCCTGAGGACAGGTGGGCCCTGTGTCAGTTCAGTGACATTCCTGGCCAGCAAGGGACATTGATCTTCTAGCAGACAGTCATCGGAGGAGGGGATTTCCCCAGCTCAGCTGCCTTGTGCGCTGGGCCTGGGCTGTGAGTGCAACCCTGTAGGAGGGAGTGCCTGTGTTTCACTAGCCTGCCTGAGGAAAGGTAGGCCTTATGTCAGTGAAGTTCCTGCCCAACAAGAGAACTTGACCCAGTATCAGAAGATCCAATATAGAGCATTTGAAGGAAAAGATGGGCAGATGCAAGAACTCCTCCAACAATCTGAAAAACAACATGAAAACACCAGATCCCAACGACCCTACAATAGAAGGACTTGAACACCTTAATCCAGAAGAAGTGGAAAAAATGCCGTTATGAAAGCAATAGAGTCCCTTAAATAGGATATGAATAACTCCCTTAAAGAACTGGATGAGAAGTACAACAAAAAGTTTGAAGAAATGAGTAAAGAAATGGATGAGAAGTATAACAAAAAGTTTGAAGAGATGAGTAAATCCGTGAATGATACATTGGGAAACCAAGAAAAAACAATCAAACAGGTAATGGAAACAGTTCAAGAATTGAAAACCGAAATGGTAGCAATGAAGAAAACACAAACCGAGGGCCGGCTGGATATGGAAAATCTAGGTAAATGAACAGAGACTAGAGAATCAAGCATAAACAATAGAATACAAGAGATAGAAGAACGAATCTCAGATGCTGAAGATACCATAGAGAAAATAAATGCTCTGATCAAAGAAAACAGAAAATCCAACAAATTCTCATCACAAAACATTCAAGAAATTTGGGACACAATAAAAAAACCAAATCTAAGAATAATAGGGATTGAAGAAGGAGAAGAACTGCAGATCAAAGGCCCAGAAAAGATATTCAACAAAATTATAGAAGAAAACTTTCCCAACCTAAAGAACGATATTCCTATGAAGGTTCAAGAAGCATACAGAACACCGAATAGACTTGATCAAAAAAAAAATCCCCTCGCCATATAATAATCAAAACACAAAACATACAGATTAAAGAAAGAATATTAAGAGCTGCAAAGGAAAAAGGTCAAGTAACTTATAAAGGTAAACCGATCAGACTTACACTGGACTTCTCTATGGAAACCATGAAAGCCAGAAGGTCCTGGAAAGAGGTACTGCAGAAACTAAGAGACCATGGATGCAAACCCAGACTACTATACCCAGCTAAGCTATCATTCACTGTCAATGGAGAAAACAAAATATTCTAGGATAAAAACAAATTTAAACAATTCGTGGCCACAAATCCAACCTTACAGAAAGTAATAGAAGGAAAATCGCAACCCAAGGTATTCAACACTGCCTACAATATCTCAGACATCTAGCGACCCTTCACAACCACAACTCAAAGAAGGGAAACACACAAACTCTACTAAACAAAAAAATAAAAAAAAATAGTAACTGGAGTCAACAACCACTGGTCATTAATATCAATTAATATTAATGGACTCAACTCACTTATAAAAAGGCACAGACTAAGAGATTGGATACGAAAACAGGATCCAACATTCTGCTGTTTACAAGAAACACACCTCAACCACAAAGACAGATACCTACTCAGAGTAAAGGGTTGGGGAAAGGTTTTTCAAGCAAATGGACCTAAGAAACAAGCGGGTGTGGCCATTCTAATTTCCAACAAAATTGACTTCAAACTAAAATCAATCAGAAGAGATGGAGACAGACATTTTATACTCATAACAGGAACAATTCATCAGGAGGAAGTCTCAATCCTGAATATCTATGCCCCTAATATAAAAGCACCCACTTATGTAAAAGAAAAACTTTTAGAACTCAAGGCAGTCATCAAACCACACACACTAATAGTAGGAGACTTCAACACACCTCTCTCACCAATGGACAGGTCAATCAGACAGAAACCCAACAGAGAAATAAGAGAATTAATAGAGGTAATGAATCAAATGGACTTAACAGATATCTATAGAACATTCCACCCAAATAGGAAAGAATATACCTTCTTCTCTGCAGCTCATGGAACCTTCTTGAAAATTGACCACATACTCGGTAACAAAGCAAACTTCCACAGATACAAAAAAAATATTAGTAACTGCCTGTGTCTTGTCAGATCACCATGGATTAAAGTTAAAATTCAATAACAATTCTAACACCAGAAAGCCTACAAACTCATGGAAGCTGAACAGTCAACTACTGAATCACCCCTGGGTCAAGGAAGAAATAAAGAAAGAAGTTAAAGTCTTCCTTGAATTTAACGAAAATAAAGACACAACATACTCAAATCTATGGGACACAATGAAAAAAGCAGTGCTAAGAAGAAAGTTCATAGCACTAAGTGCCCAATTAAAGAAAACGGAGAAAGCACACATTGGAGACTTAACAGCACACCTGAAAGCTCTAGAAAAAAAAGAAGCAGACTCACCCAGGAGGAGTAGAAGACTGAAAATAATCAAACTGAGGGCTGAAATCAACAAAATAGAAACACAGAGAATAATCCAAAGAATCAATGAAACAAAAAGTTGGTTCTTGGAGAAAATCAACAAGATTGACAAACCCCTAGCCAAACAAATCAAACGGCAGAGAGAACACTCAAATTAATAAGATCAGAAATGAAAAGGGGGACATAACAACAGACACAGAGGAAATTCAGAGAATCATTAGATCTTACTATGAAAGCTTATATGCCACAAAGATGGAAAATGTACAAGAAATGGGCTGGTTTTTAGATAAGTACCATTTACCAAAGTTAAATCAAGACCAGGTAAACAATCTAAATAGACCTGTTAGTCGCGAAGAATTAGAAACTGTTATCAAAAACCTCCCGACAAAAAAAAGCCCAGGACCAGATGGTTTCAATGCAGAATTCTACCAGAACTTCCAAGAAGTGCTAATACCTATACTCCTTAATGTATTTCACAATATAGAAACAGAAGAGTCATTGCCAAATTCTTTTTATGAAGCTACAGTTACCCTGATACCAAAACCACATAAAGACACAGCCAAGAAAGAGAATTACAGGCCAGTCTCACTCATGAACATCGACGCAAAAATTCTCAACAAAATCCTGACAAACTGAATCAAAGAACACATTAGAAAATTTATCCATTATGATCAAGTAGGCTTCATCCCAGAGATGCAGGGCTGGTTCAACATACGCAAATCTATCAATGTAATCCATCATATAAATAAACTGAAAGAAAAAACCATATGATCATTTCATTAGATGCTGAAAAAGCATTTGACAAAATTCAACATCCCTTTATGATAAAGGTGTTGAAGAGATTGGGGATACAAAGATCATACCTAAATATAATAAAAGCTATTTACAGCAAGCCAACAGCTAACATCAAACTGAATGGAGAGAAACTCAAAGCCATTCCATTGAAATCAGGAACACGACAAGGCTGTCCACTCCCCCCATACCTCTTCAATATAGTGCTTCAAGTTCTAGCAATAGCAATACAACAACCTAAGAGGATCAAGGGGATTTGAATTGGAAAGGAAGAAGTTAAACTCTCGTTATTTGCAGATGATATGATAGTGTACATAAGTGACCCCAAAAACTCTACCAAAGAACTCCTACAGCTGATAAACACCTTTAGTAATGTGGCAGGATACAAGATCAACTCCAAAAAATCAGTTGCCCTCCTATACACAAAGGATAAAGAAGCAGAGAGGGAAATCAGAGAATCTTCACCTTTCACAATAGCCACAAATAGCATAAAATATCTTGGGATAACTCTAACCAAGGAAGTGAAAGACCTATTTGACAAGAACTTTAAGTCTTTGAAGAAAGAAATTGAAGAGGATACCAGAAAATGGAAAGACCTCCCCTGCTCTTGGATTGGGAGGATCAACATAGTTAAAATAGCAATTCTACCAAAAACAATCTATAGATTCAATGCAATCCCCATCAAAATCCCATCAAACTTTTTCACAGGCCTTGAGAGAATAATAATTAATTTTATATGGAAACACAAAAAACCCAGGATAGCCAAAACAATCTTATATAATAAAGGAACTTCTGGAGGTATAACCTTCCCTGACTTCAAACTCTATTACAGAGCTACAGTATTGAAAACAGGTTGGTATTGGAATAAGAACAGAGAAGTCGACCTATGGAATCGAATAGAAGACCCAGATATTAACTCACAAACCTATGAACACTTGATTTTTGACAAGGGAACTAAAGGTATGCAATGGAAGAAGGAAAGCATCTTTTACAAATGGTGCTGGCATAACTGGATGTCAACCAGTAGAAGAATGAAAGTAGATCCATATCTATCACCATGCACAAAACTCAAGTCCAAATGGATTAAAGACCTCAACATTAACCTGACCACTTTGAAACCAATAGAAGAGAAAGTGGGAAGTAGTCTACAAGACATAGGCACAGGAGACCACTTCCTAGGTAGAACCCCAGTAGCGCAGACAATAAGAGAATCAATGAATAAATGGGACCTCCTGAAACTGAGACGCTTCTGTAAAGCAAAGGACACTGTCAGTAAGACAAAAAGGCTACCTTCTGACTGGGAGAAGATCTTCACCAACCCCTCATCAGACAAAGGTCTGATCTCCAAAATATACAAAGAACTCAAGAAACTAGACACTAAAACTCTAATTAACCCAATTAAAAAAATGGGATACTGATCTGAACAGAGAATTCACAACAGAAGAACTTCGAATGGCCAAAAGACACTTAAGGTCATGCTCAACATCCTTAGCAATCAGGGAAATGCAAATCAAAACAAACTATGAGATACCATTTTACACCGGTCAGATTAGCTAAACTGAAAAACACCAATGATAGCCTATGCTGGAGAGGATGTGGAGTGAGGGGAATGCAAACTTGTGCAGCCACTGTGGAAATCAGTGTGGCGGTTTCTCAGGAAACTGGTAGTCAACCTCCCTCAGGACCCAGCAATTCCACTCTTGGGAATATACCCAAGAGATGCCCTATCATACCACAAAAGCATTTGTTCAACTATGTTCATAACAGCACTATTTGTAATAGCCAGAACGTGGAAACAACCTAGGTGCCCCTCAATAGAAGAATGGTTAAAGAAGGTGTGGAACATATATACATTAGAGTTTTACTCAGCGGTAAAAAACAATGACATCTTGAATTTTGCATGCAAATGAATGGACATAGAAAACGCTTTACTGAGTGAGGTAACCCAGACCCAAAAGGAAGAATATGGTATGTACTCACTCATAAGTGGATTCTAGCCATAATTAAAGGTCTTTGTGCCTATTATTCGTGATCCTAGAGAAGCTAAATAAGAAGATGAACCTGAAGAAAATCATGTAGTTTTCCTCCTGGATAATGGAAGTAGACAAGAGTGCCAGGCAACATTGGGTGCACGGGGGCGGGAGTGGTTGGAAGGGGAGAGGGTTAGAGAGAAGGGAGTAGGGGAGGATTGGGGAAAGCTTGGGGGATTGGGATGGGGGGAGAGAGGAAGGATGGATATGGAAGCAGGGAAGTATATATCTCAACTAAGGGAGTCATTTTAGGGTTTACAAGAGACTTGATTCTAGAGGGGTTCCCAGGTCCAAGGAGAGATCCCCAGATTGTTCCCTGGACAGCAGAGGAGAGGGTGTCTGAACTGGCCTTGGCCCATAACCATACTGATGAATGTTTTGCATGTCACCATAGACCCTTCATCTGGCGATGGATGGAGATAGAGACAGAGACCCACATTGGAACACTGGACTTAACTCCCTAGCTCCAAATGAGAAGCAGAAGGAGGAGAACGTGAGCAAGGAAGGCAGGATCAGAGGGAACCTTCACCCAATGATGAATGGAGATTGAGACAGAGACCCACATTGGAGCACTGGACTGAGCCCCCAAAGTCCAAATGAGGAGCAGAAGGAGGGAGACCATGAACAAGAAAGGCAGGACTATGAGGAGTGCGTTTACCCACTGATACAAGGGGACTGATCTAATGAGAGCTCACCAAGGCCAGCTGGACTGGGACTGAACGAGCACGTGATCAAACCGGATTCTCTGAATGTGGCCGGATTTTCTGAATGTGGCTGGCACGGGGACTGTCTGAGAATCCATTGATAATAGCACTGGGATTTGTTTCCTCTGCTTGTTCTGGATTTTTGGGATCCTAGTCAGTTTGGATGCTCACCTTCCTAGACCTGGAGGGAGGGGGGAGGAACTTGAACTTCCCACAGGGCAGGAAACACTGACTGCTCTTAGGGCTGGAGTGGGAGGAGGAGAGGGATTGGGGAGAATGGGAGGGTATTGGGAGGAGGGGTGCAAGTGGAAACTTTTATAAATTAATAAAAAAAAATTTAAAGAAACTCAACCCAGATGGATTAAAGACCTCAATATAAATCCTACCACCCTGAACCTAATAAAGAGAATGTGGGAAGTAGCCTTCAGTGCATGGGCACAGGAAACCACTTCCTAAATATAACACCAGTAGCACTGAGAGCAATAATAAATAAATGGGACCTTCTGAAACTTAGAAACTTCTGTAAAGCAAGGGACACAGTCAGTAAGACAAAAAGGCAGCCTACAGAATGGGAAAAGATCTTCACCAACCCTATGTCAGTCAGAGACCTGATCTTCAAAATATACAAAGAACTCAAGAAATTAGACACCAAAGTTCCAAATAATCCAACTATGTAATGGGGTGCAGAACTAAACAGAGTTTTCTCAATATAAGAATCTCAAATGGCCAAAAGACACTTAAGGAAATGTTCAACATCCTTAGCTATCAGGGAAATGCAAATAAAAATGACTTTGAGATAGCATATTACACCAGTTGGAATGACTAAGTTCAAAAACACCAATAATAGCTTATTCTGGAAAGGATGTGGAGTAAGGGGAACATTTCTCCATTGCTGGTGGGAGTGCAAACTAGTTCAACCACTCTGTAAATCAGTGTGGTGGTTTCTCAGAAAATTGGAAATCAACCTACCTCAGGACCTAGCAATAACACTCTTGGGCATATACCCAAAAGATACTGAATCATACTACAAAGACATGTGCTCAGCTATGTTTATAGCAGCATTAGTTGTAATTGTCAGAATCTGTAAACAACCTAAATACCCCTCAACTGAAGAATGGATAAAGAAAATGTGGTACATTTACACAGCAAATGGAGTACTACTCAGCAGGTAAAAACAATGACATCTTTAAATTTTCATGCAAATGAATGGAACTAGAAGATACCATCCTGAGTGAGGTAACCCAGACCTACAAAGATGAACATGGTATGTATTCACTCATAAGTGGATACTAGCTGTAAAGCAAAGGATATTGAGCCTATAGTTCATGATCCTCAAGAAGCTTAAGTAACAAGATGAACCCTAAGAAAAACATACAAAGATCTACCTGGAAAGGGGAAATAGACAAGAATGCCTGGCAAATTAAGAGCATGAGGGTTGGAGGAGAAGAGAGGGTGGAGGGGGAAGAGGAGGAGGAAAGGGGAGGGGAGAAGAACTTGAGGGAACGGGATAGTTGACATGGAGGAAGGACAGAGATGAGAGCAAGGAAAGAGATGTTTTTATTGAGAGAGCTGCTCAGGATGTTGATTGCCTCATTCACCTCACCACAGTGGAGGTACTGGAAGATGAGCTCGACCAGGCCCAGCTGTCCTGGAGTGAGGATGCCTGTCACAAAACACAAAGTAAAGCAATAAAACCAAACACACTCTTCACAGAAAGGAAAAATACACAGAGGTCCAGTAGTTTGCCCCTTCTAAATAAAACAAATCCACTTCCCATCATGACAGAGCAGGGGCATTAGAAAGAATTCAGGCTGAGTCAGAAGAGGCCAGCAGAGATTTTTGCATGTTAAATGGCAACACTGTGGCTCTTAAGCACTATTCTACTTTGTTTTGGTTTTGTTTGTTGGTTTGGTTTGGCTTTTCATCTTTTAAGAATGGGGCTGGGAAGACGAGCCAGCTGATGAACTGCTTGGTGAGGAAGGAACGTGAAAAACCAGGCATACCCGTGACCCGGCTAGCTGAGCAGGAGAGCTCCAAGCTGAGAGAGACCAGAAAGATGGAAAGCAGCCAAGAAAGACTCCACACTGACCCCTGGCCTCCACATGCATACACACATGTAATCGTACACACAAATATGTAAATTTCCACACACACCAAAGGAAAAAATGTAAATATTAACTGTAATTTCTCTTCAGCGAGTGTTTTACTGATTTAGATAAGTCTATAAAAACTTGGTACAAATAATCATAAAACTAAATGAGAAAATGTCTGTGAAATTATTTTATAAGCTATAAAATATTATAAAACATTACTGTAATGCTTTTATTACTGTCATCAGAATTTAACTGGACTATTTATAGGTTTCATGATTTTCAAAATACATTAGTTCATGAGAAAGACGAAGAAATTCTTCATGCCAACACCACGTTACATGAAAAGAAAAGAACAAACCTACTTGTGCTGCATCTAACAAGACCCAGCTTGACAGGGAATCTGGGGAATTGCCCTAAGTGTACTAAGCAGTAAAACTTTACTGCTCCTTGGGAGCTGGTGAAGTCAACAGCTGTAACCACACAGAGACTCATGAGCCCGTGTCCAGCACTGCAAGTCCCAGCCGTAAATCAGGCGGCTGTCGCAGGAGATGTGGATGTGCAGCAGCCTCGCAGGGACTGAAGCAGTCTCCTTCCCGACCTCAGTCAGAACAGAGTGCTACTGGGAACAAGAGGAGGAAGGAGGCTGCTCTGAGCAAATCCACAGACGACCACAGTGGAGCAGTTCAAAAGGAAGGACAATTGTTTTCATGGTGGTGGAGGAGACACAGGACACAGAGAAACAAGAAGTGAGTGACAACAGGCTTTGCATCTGAAATTATGCAAACTAGAAAACAACAGGAAGACGTAGTTAAAGGGCTTAAGATAAAAATAAAAATAATCTAGAATTCTAAACTCTCAGAGGATTCAAAATTCATGAAGAAATAGAAAAGTCTTTAAATACATCTAATAATAGAGTTCTGAATAATGAAACAAGAACGGACAGAACTGAACAGGGTGGGAGGACCTAAGTAGACAACGGATTTCAGTGCATCCTTCGTGAATCAGAGGATACAGAAACAGAAATTCTGGAAAATACTTGAAAAACACTATCAGTGAAAAATCACCAAATAGATATATTTATTTATTTATTTTTCATGACTGGTCATATGTAGTCCAGGTGGCTTCAGACACTTTATAGAGGATGGTCTTGAACCTCTGATCTTCTGGCTTCTACCTCTCCTGTGCTGGGATTACAGGTATACACAACCATGCCTGTTCCAAATGAGCTACATCCTTAACCCTACAGTCGTTAAATACTTTACCCAACAACAGTGGAACATGCATTCTTTTTGAGGACATATAGAACACGAACCAAGCTAAAGTTCAGAGTAATAAAATATCCTACAGTACATTTCTAAGGTTGGAAATCATATGACTAGATTAGATCCTCTAACATCAGAGGAATTAGATATAAAAACAGAGATACCTAGGAAATCTCCAAATACTGACAAAAATATGTTAGCAAGTGAGATTTATCACTTGAGATTAAACCCTGAGGAACTGGAGAGATGGCTCAGCAATTAAGAGCACACACTGACTGTTCCAGTACCTATACAGCACAGTTGATAACTCTCTGCACCTCCGGCTCCAGGGGCTCCAACGCCCTCTTCTGGACCCTGTACCGCACTCGTATGTCCACATACCCCTCCCAAAATTAAAATAAAACAAATCTTCAAAGTCCACTAGAAATGGTTGTTAAATTTTAAAAAATAAAAATATGAATAAAAAGAAAAATAACAATGAAGAAAACACATGGCACTACCCTGAAGACGCGCACTCCAAAAGTCATCGGGGAAACGAAATGGACGATCCTACCCACGCGCTCCAGCGGCTAATGCTGAAAAGAGCGCCTATGTCAAGTCCTAGGAGGACGTGGAGCCACTGCTGCTCTCGCTGCGCTCCCACCGCTAAACTGCACAGTCGCTTTAGAAAACCAGCTTTCTTCAGAGTAGCACAAGGCCCTGAAAATGTCCATTTCTAGGTTTCTCCCAACAGCAGTGGAAATATGTGTCCATATAAAGAGGTGATCATAAAGTACGGAGCATTTTTGGTGCTTTAGCTTAAACCTTGAAATAAACCAAATGTCCATCAACAAGAAAAGAATAGCAAAGGATCATGGTGTAGCTATAGAGGGGATGACTATAAGGTACCGTGAAGGGAAACTGACTTACATCTGACAGCAATACGGAAGGTTCTTATGGGTTAATGGTGACTGTGGAAACATCTAGACCCAAGAGTATTTACTCTATGGTCACATTTCTATGGAATTCTATAAAAAGCCAATCTAATCGACAACAAGAGAAATGAAAGCAGTGTTTATCCGCTTTGAGGATGGTGGGACAACTACAAAGGACTTTGGGAGAATGTTTCGGTGTTATGAAAATGTTTATTATGTTGTGATAGCAACCATGGGAATGTATATATTAAACTCACTGGACTTTGATTGTCTTTGAAACTCCATTGCCCTCTGTTACCTGCAGCCTTGCTGATCCCCTTCCTCCTAAATGGCCCCCTTCTGCTTCCATGTCATATACAGGAGAGGAAACAAGCCATTCCTATCTCTTCTCCACTGCCTCTCAGCCTCTCCTACTTGTCTATCATGTTCCTTCCTACCTGTCTCCCTACTTTCATGTGTTTCCTCCTCTAGTCTTTGAGCATTCTATATTTAAAATATATGTATATTTAGAATATATATAGAGAGAATATATTAGAACATATATATCTGAAAAGCACATACTACTATTTGATATTTGACACATCTTTTGCAGTAATTAGTTATCATTATGCATTGAGTAATTTATAATACTAAAATTCAAAGTTTCACAAAAGTCACACACAAACTTCTTGATTTTTAGAGAGACAGACAGACACAGATAAACACACAGAGAGAGCCTGGGGTTTTCAAAACTCGATGAGCCTAAAGATATTAGGTTTAATTTAGGTTATTCTCAGATTTACAGGCTCTATATGGGCACTGTAGGGTTATTCGTGTAGATAAACCATCATTACCACTGCCACCACCACCACCACCACCACCGCCACCACCATCACAGAAAATGAGTCAGAGAACATGTGCCTTGGATAGGAAGCTACACTACTGAGTATTACAAGCTGGATTATCCATGACCAAATCTGATCTGTGACAATGATCCCCCTAAATATTTGGCAGCTAATTGGGGTGATGAATGGAAAGCAGAGGAGCAGAGATGGAAGGCCTCTATGTGATGAGGATAAAATAAGGGAGGTCTAGATTAAAGTAATGATGGCGAGGCTCGACGGGATAAAATAAGGGAGGTCTAGATTAACGTAATGACTGCGAGGCTCGACGGGATAAAATGTTTATGACAGTACGTACAGGGCAGAACTGATTGGATTAACACGCTAACACAAGGTGTGAGAGAAGACTCTCAAGAAGAAAAAGAAGTTCTTGATTTGGAGGTTCCATCTAAAGAATTATAGGGTCTGCTAAAATGGAAGCTAGGAGAAGAAAAGTGGGTTTGGGTGACGTGCCAGTGGCTGCAGACCTACACGCTCTATGGGGCGCTATCGAGCACATCAGGGACATGTGTAGATGTGCAATCAGGAGATATCTCAGCCTTGGGTAGAGACAGGATAGTAGCTGAGTCCATATTCTACAACAATAACTGACTGAACAGATTATAAACAGTGCACGTCTATTTAGCTGGTAACACGGTAGGAGGACGGGTGGAGACTACAGAGACAGCCAACACACCCCTCAGTAACATTCATGAGAGCAGATTTCTTGTGACCTAAGCAGCTCTTGAACCCTCTACCTCTTTGCACTGTTACAGAGGCAATTGCACATCACCGCGGCTTTCAGAAGTGAAATTCAAACCATAGTGCACAGAAGAATTACAAAGGGACTTCCAACCTGAACACAAGGAGAGAAGAATGGAAAGTACACTCCTGAAGAACTCCGTGTCATGAACTGGCAGAAGACAAGCAAAAAGAAAGCTGTGTTCAGAGTCATTAGAAATGTTCGTTGAACATGGAGGTAGTCAGCCAGCATCAACAAAGAAATCCATTTATCACAGAGGACATCACTGGAGACCTTTCCATGAGTAGTTCCAAGTGTGCTGCAGCCACAGAACACAGTCTCGGCGCCGAGAGGAAAGTCGGTGTTCACTGTCACATCCATGACTTGGCCATGGAAGAAGGGGAACACTTGTTCAGAAGCAAAAGAAAAACACTGTCAAGGAAGACTCATGTCTGATGAGGTGACCCGCGCCTGTTTATGCACTAAGTTCCACGGTAGGTAGGAAGGAGACAGCAAAGTAAAGGTGTCACAGTGACAGTGGTGACAAGACCAGCCTAGGGCTAGCACTAGTGGCCTGGCCTTCCTGGCACATACAAAATTAGTGGAATGGGGGTGGGGGAGGGCAGGTAAACTCCTCGAAGTGCTAATTACCAGGAGAGGCTGTGTTAAAGAGAAGAGCTGATGGTGTCAGTGCATTTAAAGAGCAGAAAGGGCTGGACAGGCTGTGGTGAGACTGGAGAGGCTTTACATCTCAGGACAACAGCCAGGGCCCCTCTCGAAACTAACCCAGATCTACACACGTGGAGTCATGGGATAAGCATAATACTATAAGGCTTTCTGAATAGTGTACTTATTCTTTTTAGAACACAATATTGGGAGCATGGCACTTCTGCTTCTTAAGAAAACACTCCTCAGGAAGCCTTCTTGTAACAGAGAAGAGTTCCTTTACATTCTCAGCATTCTTGTGTAACCATTAAAAGAAATAAGAATGGAACTTCTGGTGTGGGAGAAGAAGGGAGGGTGGAAGAGGAAGAGAAGAGGAGAGGGGAGGAAAACTTGAGGGAACAAGACAGACAAGATGGAGGAAGGACAGAGATGAGAGGAAGGAAAGAGATACTTTGATTGAGGGAGCCAATATGAAGCTAGCAAGAAACCTGGCACTAGAGAAATTCCCAGGAATCCACAAGGATGACCCCAGCTAAGACCCTAAGCAATAGAGGAGAAGGTACCCGAACTGGCCTTGCCCGGTAGTCAGATTGATGAATATCTTAAATATCACCATAGAACCTTCATCCAGCAACTGATGGAATCAGAGGCAGAGACCTGCAGCAGAGCACTGGGCTGAGCTCCCAAAGTCCAGTTGAAGAGTGGTAGGAGTGAGAATATGAGCAAGGAGGTCAAGACCATGATGGGGACACCCACTGAAACAGTCTACCTGAGCTAATGGGAGCTCATAATTCCAGCTGGACTGGGAAGGAATAAGCATAGGTCCAAACTAGTTCCTCTGAATGTGAGTGACAGTTGTGTGTCTGGGGTGGACTGCAGGGCCACTGGCAGTGGAACCAGGATTTATCCCTACTGCTTGTACTGGCTTTTTGGGAGCTCATTCTTTTTGCATGGATACCTTGCTCAGCCGAGATCTAATAGGGAGGGCCTTGGACCGTCCTGGCAGCAATGTGTCTCACCCTTTCTGAGGAGTGGATGGTGGGGGTGGGTTTGTGGGACTAAAGAGAAGGGAATGGGAGGAGAGGAAGAAATGGGAACTGGGATTGGTGTATAAAATGAAAAAAGAGTTTGGTGTTTTTTTTTAAGAAAAAATAAAATAAAATAAAACAAAACAAAAAAAAAAACAAATTGGGGTTCAACACAAAGACCAAACAAGCAAAGAGGCCAAGCCACTAGAGAAGTCTTACCTCTACCAAGCCAGGGTGAACACAGACTAAGCAGATTAAGCTGGCCAAGACTCTGTCTCCTCACATTTTATATTCCCTCTAGAGCTGGCATTAAAGGCATGACTCCCCAGTACTGGGATTAAAGATGTAAACCACCACCTGGATTTGTTTTTGCATTGATCTTGTGTAGCCCAGGGTGGCCTTGAACTCACAGAGATCCATCTGCCTCTGTCTCCCAAATCCTGGGATTAAACATGTGTCACCATTGCCTGACCTCTAGTGGCTTTAGCTTTGCCTCTAGTCTTCATGTAGGATCTATTTATCAAAATACAAGTAACATACCACTACACCTCACCTCTTGGGTATGTGGGTGCTGTGTTCTTAAAATTTACTTCCTGCCTTCTGGGGGAGAGGGGTGATGACATCTTTAGGGGTTCCTGAAGAGAAAATGTGGGGTTAATTGTCAAGTCCTGGGCGAGTCAGCCGTATCATCCCTTGTGCAGTCTCTGTGTAATGGGAAAGTGCAGGGCTTGTCTCAGGTCCTGGCTAGAGGCTGGATCATCTCAGCTAGTCACCTCAAAACTGTTCTGAGCAGTTTGCAGTCCAAAGCTGGTTTTTAAATGGTGTTTTTCAGCTTAGTGGTGTCATCATAGTCCTGGAGGAATCGTTGTTGTGGGTCCCCATCCTCCCTTTGGAGACTTCAAAGGTTGCTTTAGGCATGGTCATGGTTTACTGCAGAAAACTGATAGAGACTCAAACCTGAAATCATGTACAGGAAGGTAGGTGAAACCTTTTTCTAGAATTAGTTAGTGCTCTATATAAACAATAACATCATAACAAAAAGTTTAGAAATATGTGTATGTGTATTAATCTTATGAATCTTATACCTTAAGAAAAGTTGTTACAGATAAAATATAAAACCAACGGATTCTGAGATTAATGGCAATAAAATATTCCTTAGATATTTGTTTTTCTTCTCTCCCATATGAAGTGACTCTTTTGACATAGACTGAGACTTTGGATTTCAATTTAATAAACACGCCTGGGTTTACAGAAGGAGAGAACCACACCCCAACTCCAAGACAGTTTTAATCTTCATCTAGACTGGGACTACCAAAAAAAAAAAACTGTTTGCATTATGTGTCCAAAGAGAACAGCAAAAACAGACATTTGGGAAGATTTATGAAATTATATCCTGTTGGAAATGTGATATATCAATAGGCCAATTTACTCTTTTCCTTTGGCATTTTTTTTCTGGATGATTTGTCCTTTTCCTTCAGATTTCTTGTTCCTCTAGTGGTCTTCAGATTCCTTAGCTGAATACCTTTTGCTAGGAATTTTTCCTAATGCGAGCTCTCTGCCAATGCAAATTCCCAATCAAGCCAAATCAAAACAAGCCAAATTAAGAAATGTCCAGGATTAATGGGATTCCTGCACTCAGGTGGTCCTGAGGGGGTATGCAAACACAACCACCAGGAGGAAGGAAAAGTGACCACATGATCCTCTTTTGGGAGTTCAATTAAATACTCTGTGGGAGGGGTCAGAACCTGGAATGCTGGGATTTGGAGTCCAGACCAATACAACTCTCAGGCCTGGGGGCTGGGATAGATGCGAGGGGCTGGGGTCTACGCTCCCAACTTAACATTCCGGACTCTTTGGATATAGGGATGATAGGAAATTAAAGTGATAATTGTGACCAACAATTTGGGCTCTCTAGGAAAAAGCGGCATTGACTCAAGTCTGGCTACTTCCTGCGGGTATAGCGTGACATGGGGAAGGGGAGAGCTAGGTGTAGTTGGGTCTATGCTCAGTGAGAGGTGTGGCTGAAAATGCATCCCATGTACTGACATCCCAGAGATGTCAGGCATCTCTTCCTTGGGGGAGGTGAGAAGGCAGGTGTCTAGGAAGAAAATATTGTTATTACCAAGGATGAGTGTGCTATGCTGAGGAGCAGGTAGGCCCTTCAATGTGGCATCCTGGAAAACTGGAGGGCGGAAGGTCCTGTCTCCTGGACAGACCAAGGGTCCTTGAAAGACCCCCGAGGGATGTCTTCCTTTCGAGAGAGGCCCCCGTACCCACAAATCAAATGAAACCACACTTACGGATGCAAACAGCAAGAGGTTTATTCGAATACACAGGTACCTGGGGCGACAAGGTCTCTTGGAAGACTTGCGCACCCGTCAGGCTGGGGTGAGGGGTTTTTATAGGAGAGCAAAAGCGCGGGAACAGAAGCGAAAAGCGTGGTTATGGGGATTCATTCCATTGGTCAATTCAAATAAGGCTAAGAGTGTGCGCTCAGTGGCAAATTCTTGACCTTTTACCTAAATACCAAGGAGGGGGTTGTCCAGGAGCTTCACCTAAATACCAAGGAGGGGGTTGTCCAGGAGCTTCCTGTTTTCCTTATCTCTTCCTGCCTTCCTAGCTGGAGACCCATCTGAATACCAAGGAGGGGGTTGTCCAGGGGTTTCCTGTTTTCCTTATCTCTTCCTGCCTTCCTAGCTGGAGACCCATCTGAATACCTAGGAGGGGTTTGTCCAGGGTGGTATTTTTCCTCCTGAGTAGGTGCCCATTTGAGCCTGGAGAGATGGTACCAGCATGAGTGTCCCAGGAGCTTGGCAGCCGAGGAGGTGGTGAGGATAACCCTGTAATGTCCTGTCCATCGAGGCTTGAGAGACCTAGGAGTTAACTGTTTGAGGAGTATTCTGTCCCCTGGGGAGAGCGGGGCAGGTTTAGGGGCATTAGGGTCCACTGGTGTGGGGGCAGGAAGACAACTGTCAGTGTGTGGACAGAGAAGGGACCTTAAAAGGAAGAGGTAGGGTAGGTACCCGGCCAGTGGAGGAGTTTGAACTGGGAGGTGATGGTTAAGGAGAAAGGGCCTGCCATAAAGCAGCTCAAAAGGGCTCAGGCCCATAGGGGAGCGTAGGGTGGCTCTGAGGCGAGTAAGGGCAATGGGGAGAAGGGAGGGCCAAGATAACCTGAGTTCAATGGAGAGCTTGGTTAGTTGTTGTTTGATGAGTCCATTGGCCCTCTCCACCTTTCCCAGGGATTGTGGATGGTAGGGAATGTGGAATTTCCAGGAGATGTTGAGAGCTTCTTACACAAGCTCCATGACCCTGGAAGTGAAGGCTGGCCCATTGTCCATTTGGATGGTTCGTGGGACACCAAACTGAGGAATGATGTGGTTCAGGAGTACCTGAGCCACCATACATGTTTTTCCCTGGAGGCTGGAAACACTTCTATCCATCCTGTAAAAGTGTCCACAAGTGTTAAGAGATAATGGAGTTTTTTTTTTTTTTATGAGTAGGCATATGGGTGAAATCAACCTGCCAATCTTTGCCCGGTTGGTGTCCATGTAGAGACTGACATAGGAGGAGAGCCCCTGTGTGTTGGCCTGGGCACACGTCTGGCAGGAGGAGTGAACCTGTAAAATAGAAACTCGGAGATGAGTGAGATTAAAAAAGGGGCTCTAAGAAGCAGAACAAAGCTTTGGGGAAGCGGCTAAGGATATCTCCACCTAGGAAAGGTGCTGGGCAACCAGGTATCGCTAAGAAAGAATGAGAGAAAAATTGTCCTGCAAGAATGCAGGGCAGTGACAAAGTTTTAAGTGGGGAGGAACGGGTCCTGTCTATCCCCATAACCAAAATTGGTGAGGGGAACATGAGGCCTGAATGAGAATAAAAGTAATGGACTTACCTGCTACATGCAGCTCTACCTTAGGCTTGGACAGGGTTACGGGATAAACCAAATCTGGGCAGCATCAATCCTCTGCAAGGCTGAGAAGTTCGAAGGCTGGTACAGTTTTACTTGCCGATGTTGGTGAGGCCAGACCTCTGTGGCATGACATAGAGGACAAACCCACATGGGGGCATTGTGATTTCCAGTGTCCAGGTTGCTGGCAGATAGTGCATAACCTTGGAGGAGGAGTGCAATATCGTGCCATGTGACCACTTAGGCCACACTGGAAACAACTTGCCTGTGAAGTTGACTTAGGCTGGGCTCCACCAGGGTAGAGCCTTGTGATTGGCGTCCCTTGTCCCCCTTCCTGCGACCATAGGGCAGCTACTAAGGCCTGGGCCTGTAGATTGTTGTAACTTTGTCTGTTGGGAAGACTCAGCTTCTCGGGCACTAAAACTTAAAGGCCATTTTCACCAATTCCCATATAGGGGTTTGGGGACCCTCCTCAACCTTTCTTAACTTTTTCCTAATGTCTGGTGTTGACTGAGAAATAAAATGAGTAAGCAGATGGATTAGTAGAAAAGGAACCTAGCCACTTTTCTATCTGAGAGAGATCTGGAAGAGAAAAGGGAATAAGAGGAGGATTGGGAGGGGCTAGCCCAGTGTGCAGAGGGGGTCTGAGCATAGGGGAGATGAGGTAGGAGGGGGAGGGGATGGTGGGTAAAGTGGAAGTTGACCTTGAACCAAGGGAGGGGGTTGGGTAGCATGGGCTTGAGCAGTGGGAGAGGGGCCAGTGCCTCTGGCAGCATGGTGCTGCCAGACACTGGCCCCTAAGAGAGGGGTGAGAGTGCAGAGTCCAAAACACCATGGACACATGTAAGCTCTGTCTATTTGTCTTTATGGGGCGGCAAAAATTTTCAAGGTCACGGAGGATGGTTGAGGCCAAATCTTAGTGCATAGGGAAATTAGTCATTTGGGACAGATGGTATTGAACAGACAAGCCCAATTTAAAAAGATTTTGTAGAGGCATCCCAGGGGCAACAGTGGATTTGGCTTTGAACTTCAAGTGCCCATTTTAAAGTCTATGCCCAACCAAGAGGCCTAAGTCTATTACAGTGCGTCTACCAAAATAGCTCTCAGGCCCAATGAGGTTGTGGAAATTGAATGCTTGGCGTCCCAAAACAAACAAATCCCACCTCAACCAAGCCTGATCTTGCTAGTCTGACCGCTGCAGAGATCAGACTCCTGACACAACTTCAACAAGAGTCAGATTAATGACAAAAATGAGATGAATGGGTCCCCCAAAACCCTATAGCATAGACAAGAAAAGGAATACACCAAGACACAGCCATTGTAGCCCAGGAGCCAGTTTTAGCGTGGCATGGAGAGCTCAGATTGTAGACACGTGGCCTAGGGCTGCATGGAGAGGGCTGCCTTATCTCGGTGGGACCTCCAGATATTAGTAATTTTTTCCTAACATGAGCTCTCTGCCAATGCAAATTCTCAAATCAAGCCAAATCAAAGCAAACCAAATTAAGAAATATCCAGGATTAATGGGATTCCTGCGCTCTCAGGTGGCCCCAAGGGGGAACCGGGAGGCTGCAAAGATGACCACCAGGAGGAAGAAAAAGGGACCACATGTTCCTCCTCTGGGTGCTCACTTAAATACTCTGTGGGAGTGGTCCTGACTCCCCCCAGGACCTGGCATGCTGGGATTTGGAGTCCAGATCAATACAACTCTCAGACCTGGGGGCTGGAATAGATGAGAGGGGTTCCCAACTTAACACCTTTCTTCAGAAACAAAATCCTTCCCCAACCCTAATTTTGGGGAGATTCTCTTTTGGCAAAATATATCTGATCAAATGAAAAGCATTTGTTAGTTTTATATGTTAGTCCACATTAAATGACCTAGCTATTTGATGAACTATCATCTCTTCTAATTAAGAGGTGTCTTTTGGTCAAATCAAATCTTTATCAATTTTGATGGTATCCTGCCTTCTCTTCTTCTATAGATATAAAAGTAAAACCCTTTCCTTAACATAACACATATCCTGGTTTCCATTCTGAGGTCAGTACATCTTTAAGTTATACCAGCTAATTTAATTCTGTAGTTTTTTCTACTATCTATTGGCTCTCCACAGCTATTGTTCCTTTCTCATTAGCATTTAGAAAATTAAAAGTTAATAAAGCATTATGCAATCTATTCCTGCAGATATTTATTATCTCTTTTTGTTTATTTAACATATTCTTTAGAATTCAAATTGATCTTTTCTTTCTTTTTTCTTTTCCTTTTTCTTTTTCTTTTTTCTTTTTCCTTTCCTTTTCTTTTCTTTTCTTTCCTTTTCTTTTTTTTTTGAGACAGGGTTTCTCTGTAGCTTTGGAGCCTGTCCTGGAACTAGCTCTTGTAGACCAGGCTGGTTTCAAACTCATAGAGATCCACCTTCCTCTGCCTCCTGAGTGCTGGGATTAACGGTGTGCACCACCACCGCCCAGCTTCAAATTGATCTTTCTATAACTGCCTGGCCTTTAGGATTGTGTGGTATTGTCGCGTCTGCTTTGACCAGCAAAGAAGAAGCAACACAGACTCTTCTAACTGCAGTTTAATCAGGAACCTTGAACAAACTTCTGACCCCGGGGGAAGCCCGCTCGAAGCTAGAATAGCCTCTGGGTAGCCAACTCCAGCAAGCCATGTGGGAAATGCAGATAGGCCCAGGTACGCAGAAGCAAGCCTGATTATAAGTTTTGGCCATAAATGGAGTTAATTACAACTGAGAGCACACACCATCCAGGGGTTGGAAGGCAGAAGCCAGTGCCATCTTTAAGGCGCGGCACAAAGCAGCTCTCTACATGGTATAACTATAATATACTTTATATTATAATAAGCAAAAAACTGCTTCATTTTCTTAGAGACATATGCTGGAACATTATCTGTCTTTATTTGTTTAGGTATACCCATGATGACCATAACTTCTAGCAAATGTGTAATTACCAAATCAGTCTTTTCTGAGCTCAAAGAAAGTCCATTGGAAACTGAATAGGTATCAATGGTGTGGTGTACTATAGGAGAGAGGCTTGTTGGTTCCTGGCTGCCTGGCTAACTTAGACCCAAAATAATCACACAGAAACTGTATTAATTAAATCACTGTTTGGCCCATTAGCTCTAGCTTCTTATTGGCTAACTCCTACAACTTAGTTTAACCCATTTCTAGTAATCTGTGTATCCTCACGAGGCTGTGGATTACTGGGCAAAATTCCCAGTATCTGTTTTTGGCAGCTCCAAGGCATCTCTTTGACCCTGCCCTTCTTTCTCCCACCATATAGCCTACCTTTCTCCACCTGTTTTGTTCTTCCCTTGCCATAGGCTCAAAGCAGTTCTTTATTCATTAACCAATAAAAGCAACACATAGACAGAAGGACATCCCACACCAGTTTACATATTTTAGTTTTCCAAATTCTGCAAAATGGAACACATCTGTCTGCCAGATTTCATCCCTTTGAGTATACTTTGGGTTACTTTTTGCAGATAGTGGTGTCTCATTGTGTAAAGAATAGGTAGGACATTTCCTAATAATTTCCTTAGCTTATTGCCATGTGACAGAAAAGGTTTTTTTTTTTGAAACCTTTGCCATTGACATGATATTTTTATGAAATTCTGAGGACTTCAGCACATTTACAACCAATAAATAATTGATCCGTTTCTGCATTACCTTGTGCTAGAGGACCTGACAGACCCATATGAGATTGGATATATGTTATGTATATGGGATGATCCCTATTCCTGGTTGTATCTTATAACTGGATAAATAATAAATAATAAAGGTATTTATATCATCTGATATAAATTTAGTGGTTTCAATATGCAAAACAACTTTTTTCTACATATTGTGAATGTTAACTATGTTGAGAAGTTTTTTAATATCACTCAGTACCATGAGAATAGTATATAATACTGACTTTTGGCCTGAATCATAAGGGCTTTGATCATTTTCTGATTCACGGCCTGCCTTTCCCAATTTATTTGCATCAGTATAGAATGTAGGGGCTCCAGTTACTGGTGAGTCCTGTATGCAAGGAGGGATCCAGTTAGTTCTCTTTGTAAGTTGAATTCTCTTGCTTTAGAGATAGTTGTTGTTAATCTCTCCAAAAAATTACTACATGCTCTTGGCCAGGGTTCCCTTTCTTCTCATAATTTGTCAATTTCATCATTATTAAAAGGTACTATAATTTCTGCTGGGTCTACTTCTGCTAATTGACAAAGGATCAATTTTCCTTTTAGAATTAACTCAGAGACATTTTCTACATAAGTTTTTAATTTTTTACTCAGTTTATGTGGTAAAAAGATCTATTCTAAGATAGTATCTTCCCTCTGCATTAAAATTCCTGTAGGGGAATGTGTGGAGGGAATATGACCAGAATGCAGTTAAGCTTCGGATACACACGATCTACCTGTACCTTCTGTAGTTTCTCTTCAATCAAAGGCAATTCTCTCTGAGCTTCAGATGGTAATTCCCTGGGACTATTTAAGTCCTTGTTACCATCTAAGGCTTTGTTTAATCACTTCATAAGATTTTGCCCCAGTACTTTGCCATAGATGGGAAATGTCTCCTAGCAATCTTTGGAAGTCAGTAAGCATCTATAATCAATCTCACATAATTACAACTTTTGGGGTCTAATTTTTTTGTAAACCTATCTTATAACCTAAATAATTAATAAAATTTCCTTTTTGTATTTTTTCAGGGGCATTTTGTAATCCCAACAAGGTAAATTTTTCTTTATTTCTTCAAATATTTGTTCTAAATTTCAATCAGAGAACAAAATGTCATCCATGTGATGGTAAACTATAGATTCAGGAAATCCTTTATGTATCATTTCCAATGATTTACTTACAAAATATTGGCACAGGGTGGGGCTATTTAATATTCCCTGTGGGACAATCTTCTATTGATATGTCTTAGCAGCCTGAGAATTAGTAAAAGTAGTCACTGTGGAGGCATTTTTTCTCTCTTTTTTCCTTGTAACGGTATAGTGAAAAAACAATCTTTTAAATCAGTAACTATAAGAGGCCATCTGTTAGACAATAGAGAAGGCAAAGGGATGCCAGACTGTAAAGAGGCCATTGCTGAATGACCTTATTTACAGCTCTTATATCTATTACCATTCACCATTCCCCTTTTTAACAACAAACACAGGAGAATTCCAAGGGCTGGTTGATTCTTCAATATGCTGAGCATCTAGTTGCTCCTGTACCAGTTTCTCTAAAGCATGCAGCTTCTCTGTTCTTAAAGACCATTGTGTAATAACCCATATGGGTTTGTCTGCCAACCATTTTAAAGGTAAGACTGTTGGTGCCTTTGAAATAGCAGCAGCTGTTGCGTCCTGTTCTTGTAGAACCTGAATGATCAGTGACTGTTTTTTATATCTTGTAATGTTTTTCCCAGAAACATACTAATTTATAGTTTATTTCTAAGATTGGGGGAATGTTAATCTGATTATTCCATTGCCGTAATAAATCACGTCCCCACAAATTTATTGCTATGTCAACCACATATGGTTTTAATGTTCTTCCCTGTCCTTCTGGCCCTATACATTCAACCCATCTTGCATTTTGCTGAGATAAAGTTCCAGTCCCTAAAAGCTGAACATTTATATCCTGAAGAGGCTAATTTAGATGCCAAAATTCTGATGAAATTATTGTTACATCTGCAACTGTGTTTACCAGACCTTCAATAACAATGTCAGTTATTTGCATTTTAAACTTTGATCTTACCAAATCTGTTGCCCAAGTTGCAGAAGATGTGAGGTTTATTGCTATTGTGTAGAACAGTAAAAGCCTGACTGGATTTCAAGGCAGCTACCTAGTTTGGCAGCAGCTTGAGAAGGGGTTCAGGGAGAGCCTGCCAGGTGAGAAAAAAGAAAAACTTAGCTGGTAGGGTAGTGACTCCAGTCATGTGTAGTTCCAGCCAATGATGGTGGCCATTAAGTCACAGAAAATGGCTTTTTTCATTATTCTGTACCCCAAATGTTTGATGCCAAATGTTGCATGAATAATAAAAACCAAGAGATAGATTTTGGGGTTCAGTCTGAAGATCAGAAAAGCAAAGCACCCAGCCACTGGTTTTTATCTCAATCTCAGACCAAAAGTAGGCAATCCTGCCTCCACGAGTCTTCAGATCGAGACTTGAGTTGAGACCTGTCTCCTCATGTGTTATATTCCTCTCTAATGTTGGGATCAAAGGCATGTACTACCATCACCTGGCCTCTATGGATAACTAGTGTGGTTGCTCAGATTAAAGGTGTGTGCAACCACTGCCTGGCCTGTATGACTGACTAGTGTGCCTGCTGGGATTAATAGTGTGTGTCACCACTGCCTGACTTGTATGACTGAATAGTCTTATACTTTGCACTGATCTTCAGACAAGCTTTATTTATTAATACACAAATAATATACCACTATAGGCATTCTGTTGCAAGAACAACAAGCACTCTTAAATGATGAGCCGTTTCTCC
This sequence comes from Myodes glareolus, assembly GCF_982192425.1. Classification (NCBI taxonomy): domain Eukaryota; kingdom Metazoa; phylum Chordata; class Mammalia; order Rodentia; family Cricetidae; genus Myodes; species Myodes glareolus. Next base: position 90,620,871 of record NC_142033.1, read on the forward strand.
TAAATAGCCTTTTGTTGAGATTAGGATATACCCTACTTGTGGGGGCCCACAGATTGGGTCTGCACCGCCTTGACTAAATGTCAGAGAGTTTGAGCCTACTCTTTGCTCTTTCAAAGTTATTGACAACAACTGTGGTGATAAACAAGATATCCTGACTTTGGGTGTAGATAACTGGTGTTTTGAGTATTAAGATGGCCCATAGAGGTGGATCTATTCCACCTTGACTAAAGGCCAGAGAATTCAAGCCTATTCCTGCTCCTTCAAGGAGATCATAGAAAGTTTTTGACCCAGGGAGTGGCTGCCTATAGGATGCTTGGTCTAAGGTATGGTTGTTACAGGTCCTGTCTAAACAACAGAGTACTTAACTAAGGATATAGTTATCCGATGTCTCAAGTATTGAAGCAAGTGATTGCCGTTTGTCCTTTGTGTCATTTTAAAGCAGTCCTTTGTCTTCTTCCCTCCCTCACTTTTGGATTGGGGTATATAAGAAAATATGGAAGATAAACTTGGGCAAATTTCCGTATTCACTGAATTTCCCTCCAGATCTTATCCTGTGTTTCTGTCTTTTCTTTCGTACATCTGTTTTCTACCTGCCATTTCTCAATCGGCATGCTTCCCTCCAAGCATGGACAAATAAGCCGGGCAGGAGCTGGCTGGTGTTGTCACCTGGATGCAGGCTATGATGCCTACTCTAAGTCACTCCACATTGTTTAAAGTGATTTCCCAAGCTGTACATTGCCCTGGCAGATTCTATTTCACAAATGCTTTAGACACCATTTTGAGGACAGAGAATAACTCTGCAATTGGGTGGAGACATGAATGGTACCATCTATCCAGAGCTGTACACAGAGCAGACGGACAAATGACATCACCGGGAGAGGAAAAGGGACCGATCATTTATAGAGGTGAATGGAGGCTGTAGAGGCACATAGGTGCATTAGAACTGTATCAGGGAATCCACGCCCACGAACTCATCAGCCATACCAGATCAAGGAAACAGAATAACTCTCACCTGAACCACACAGAGGTGAACACCTACAGCACCGCCATGGTGATGACTCTCACTAGCCTGTCACCCACCCAACCACCCTGATTCAGCAAAGCTAGAAAGAACTGTCTGTCATAGAGGCTTCAGCCTAGCTTCATCCCTGCTGTTAAACAGCCGACTTCATTGCTGACTGCTTCCTGTTTTCTTATGTGGACCTGCTGGCCATCTTTTGGTCCGTTCCTTCATCTGGACCTACTCCTGCTCTTGCTGGACTCTGAGCTTTGCTTTCAATCCTGTGGCCTTCTGTGGTGCGACTCGCTGCCATTGTAGCCTTTCTCAGGCTCCGTTTGGTTCATTTGTCTTAACTTTGGCTTCTCAGACCTGTCTGAGTCTCTAAAATGCCTTGCCTTTATATAAAAAGCCATTCTGCAGTCTTTGCACCATATATAGAGATATTCAGTGTGTGCTGTGTAATGTGTGACCCGAGAATGTTAAAGGGACACAGCAGTGATTTATTCCTGAAGTTGGAAAACCCTTGGGAAGTTGAGGTGTATTAGAAGACAGAGCTTTAAGACCATGATCTGACCTTCCGCTGGGAGAGCAATCAGAAACAGTATGTTAAAAACAGCATAACAGGGCCTTGAAGGGAAAGAAAGGCTACTCTGTAAAACCTGGGGAGAAGCTTCATCAAGAGTCAGCGAAGGGGGACGGACAGCTGCCATGAAAGGAATGGCAAGAGAGGTGGGGAGGCCCAAGAGACTTCAGAGAACTCTCATGAACAAATCTGGCATTTATAAATTTTCAGGGGCAGGGGACTTTTATAGTGTGATTTAGTTTGGGATAGCATGGAGGAGCATACGTTAGCCGAACTACAACGGAGAGAGTTCTGATTTCTTCAGGCTTCAAGATCTGATTTCCTAGAGTGATCATTGTCTTAAAGCGGTAAGTTGTAACTTACTCTAGCTATTATTAAGATTAGAATAAAAAACCCATGCTCTCCTTGGCTGGAGGTGGGTGGATCCAGGATAGCTGGCTGTTTGGGCAAATTGCTGTCAATGAGAGTGCCATGCCTTGTTGATAACCTTGACACTGAGGGACAACCAGTGATGCTTATGTTTCTGAGTGGAGCATTTCCTACACCTTCACTGGCACCAGACACCAAGTGGAAAAGACAATGCACTATGTTCTCATGGAAAACGGACCGCCTCAGAACCACTTTTCTTTTTTAGTATTATGTTTCCAATAATTTTACATCACAAACATTAACACTGTGGTATTTATTGACCACCAAATTATCAGCAAAATATGAACCAACCTTTAAGATTAAAAACTATAAACAACTCATTTAAGTAATGAGATCATTCTGAAATAGATCCATTGGGCTTTCCTCATCTATATGATGTTATTTTGTAAATTTTCCATCTTTTTTTTAACTGAATAAAAAAAATCAAATTACATCTGTTGGGGCAAATTGATTTTCTGAAGATACTAAATGATTAGCTAGAAATAGAAGCTGAAACACATTCACTTGAATATACTTTTATTTAGATCAACACTTACAGCATGATAGACTTTCACAAATTACTACCACGAAGCACATAATATTTAAAATATGTTGCTGTTCACACTTGAGTATAGCATTATTACTGTTTGGTACTAGGCTCAAAGACGACATTTTGATTCCTCAGCTTTGGGATGTTTACTGACGTCAATGTGATTGTCTAGTCATGCAGAGGAGAGAAATTCAAAAGCAGTTTCCTTTTCTTCTGCCAGTTCCTTTGCAGTCAGGTCCATTTTCTCACGCGAGAAATCATTAATAGGGAGGCCTTCAACAAACTTCCAGGACTTATTCTGTTAGGACAACAATTGCAAGAGATTCAGTTAAAGTTAGTGACCTTTCAGGAGGGACTAGCCTAGCTTGAAATGGTGTCTCAAAGCACACCCACTTTAAAGTCTAACTTGAAGAGCTAGTCAGACACCAGAGGCCACTTTTTAAAGTCACACTGGGGATGAAACCCAGCCAGAGCCTCCTGCATGCTAGGCAAGAGCTCCTCCAGAGAACATGGCCTAGAACCCAAGTCATGATTATTAATGAACCAAAAGCGCTTTAATGTGGGGAAGCGAATCTACCCCACACAAATGAGTATTCATGACATGTGAGCCTCCATGTCAGGGACCCCAGTGCCTCCAACCCACTGGATTGGTAAGGCTTCCTCTGGTCCTAGCGCTGATATGGACACTGTATGCACAATGTAGCAGCCACATCAGACACAGCTTCCTCTCCAGCACGACAGCTCCCTACAGAGACCACGACATTATAGTCCGCTTCCTGTTCAGCTGTACGTAATAAAGGCTGCGTTTCTGGGATACTGCTGGTGTAACTTCATCAGAGTGCCCGACCCACCCAGTCTCAGATTCCCAAACATGTCTGTGATTTCTTCGTTACCTCAGTTCAACCCCAGAGTCATGAGTATCACAACACTTGAGTTTAAAACTAAGTTTGAAAGAAATCCATAGAAAGTTTTAATGAACTATACCATGATTATAATAAAAAAGTGTTCAGTACTCTGGGTTTATGAGAAAATAAGACCCTATTTATGAGTACAATACAGAGTTATTGTAATAACAAAGTGTTTAGCAGCAAGAGATGAATCTAGCTTTCCAGATAAGTTTCAGTATTTATTAATGACTTGGCATTAGACAGGAGTATCTACTTTAGGGATATACACCTATCCTATAAGTATATAATGTGTGTGTGTGTGTGTGTGTGTGTGTGTGTGTGTTTGCACGCGTCCCTCTTTCACGTCACCCCACCTTGATCACAACAGGGAACGAGTAGAGCAGGTCATCGGGAACGCCATAGGAGTTGCCGTCAGAGATAACGCCCATGGACACGAACTCTCCCTGAAAAAGATTGACAGTGTCATGGATCACAGGAATCAGTTTACACATGAACCATCACACTACAATGACTTCCTTGACTGCGTGCATAACTACTGGGCGAGGAAGCACAGCAACGCTGGCTCACACACACCACCTTATCCTCTTCCAGAATCTGTGCTTTACCACTCTCTAAGATTAAACAAACATTTTTAATTTATGGGTATATGTGTATCTGTGCATGCACATGTGTGCACAGGTCCCTTGGAGCTGGAGTTATAGGTGGTTGTGAGCTGCCTGACACGGGTTCTGGGAAGGAACTTGGGTCCTCTACAAGGGAAGCAAACACTCCTAACCGCTGAGCTGTCATCTCTCCAGCCCCAAACACCATCCTGATTTTATAGTTAAGAATGCGATAACCCAATCCAGGTTTTAAGAATGGCTTACCACATATAACTGCCTTTAACCCATCCTGTGTGATAAATGTCATGTAACAGTTGACAACACAGCTTAGAAAGGTTAATAACATTCCTGGGCTCCTGGGCTATCAAGGAAATGAACTGAACTGGCTTAATTGGTCTTTTTACACTTTAGCACTAAGGAACACAATTGGAAGAATGGCCTGTACACACGACAACCTCACCTCTGGGGTTCCGAACCAGATGTCTCTGATGTGGTCAGAGATGGCTTTGGCGGCAGACATTGCGCTGGACAGTTTCCGCGCCTTGATGACAGCTGCTCCGCGCTGCTGCACAGTCTGGGTGAGGGCAGAGACAGTGACATGCGTGACACATGCATGACAGCAAAATTCTCATCAGCTCCACGTTTACCCTGCGGCGAAAGGTCGCTGCCCCCATAGCTCACTGGATTTCCTCCAATGTTAATCTTATTATTCTAATTATCAGTTAACAGTCCTTTTGGGAAACCAAAGTACAAATTTCTATAGAACATGTAACAAACTAAACACAGAGAACTGCTTTTGCTATAAGCAAAACTAGCTGGCTCAGTTTTTCTGATGAGGACAATAATCTCGACTGTTACACAACAGGTCCGATTAGGTGATGATAATTGTCTTTTTGCATGACCAAAAAGAACATATACAGTCCACAGAGCAGACTGTGACATACAGCTGTCCTCGAGGGTCGCTCAAGGCCCCTGACCAGACACTGGGCTAGCAGTGTGATGTGTCTGTCTCTGACTGACTGCTCAGACGGCCCAGGCTCTTCTTACCGTGATGAACTCTCCCTTGAGCCAGCTGTCATCTTTCAGGGCTTCATACACACCAACTTCCTTTCCTTGCAACTTCACCTTGGCATGATTGACATCTGGATACTGAGTTGATGAGTGATTTCCCCAGATAATGACATTCTTTACATCATCAGCAGTTACACCGAGTTTAAGAGCAATCTAGTTCAATTAAAAACAAACACACCAGTCAGACAATTGATTTTTATTGCACACTGTGACTTGTTTGAAGACAGAGGCCTTTAAGTAAAGGAAAAAAGCTTCTGAAATATTAAGCAAATTCAAGCTACATGGAATTCAAAAAAGGCAAATTTTATTGCTCAGCGAAATCCTAAAGCACTTAAAAATGTTAACAACTATGAGCTTGAAGCATTACAGTGTAGAATATCTGAGAGCAGAGAACATCCTGTAATCCGTGATTAGATTATCAGCACAGCAAGTTTAAAAACATTGATCGACAGATCATCAGATTCTTAATACATAAATATGAGCTTTGTTTTGTTACTGTGTACATGGGAGGCTACCTTATCAACTAGGGTCAGATACTTTAGGTATATTCATCCTATTTTGATGAAACTTTTGTTACATACAATATACAAATTAATTTTTAATTAATCTTAGAGATACTGGCATAAGAAAGAGACTCACATTACCAAACTGTGGCTATCCCTATTTTATAGATTTGGGAACTAAACTGAGAAGGCTTCAGATGTGACTTATGACAGAATAGTCACATTCTGATAAACTCATCAGAAGCTGAAGATATTCCAAGCTGCAATGCATTTAAGACACAGAACACAATGAACACAGCATACTTTGAACACACGACATGTTAGGTACAGGCCAGTTCTGCTCACGCAGTCTTTTTATAATAAAATATTTAATACATTTATGAATACTTATACTAATATTTATACCTTGGGTAAAAACCCCAAGGATACTAAGAACTTATGAGCTCTTGACCCCTTGACCAGCTTAAACTACTCCAGAACAATGAGGTCTAATTCTCACTGCTCTGATCTCTTGATCAACAAAGAACAGCTGTTCTGTGCCCAGCAGATGTTCTTCTGGATGTCGGTCACGTCAGAACCCGTGAAATTAATACATACAAAGGGTAACATTTCTTGCTTCCTTAGGCGAACTTTCAAGTCTGTCATGTGGATCTGTTAAATCCTTGTAACTCTCTTCTCCCTAACAGCAGTGCACTGTCAAATCCTCTTGTGTGTGCGTACACCCCAGGCACGTGCACACCTAGGGCTGGGTTTCACACACACAGGAGAGTTCAGAGGGGACAAGTCAGCCAGCAGGAAACTAAAGCTTTCGTGTTCGAATAAATCATGGAGGACTTTTCATGATTCATGAAAGAAAATTTTACTTTGGGTTTAATTACTTCTCATTAAAATGCTTCTTCAGAAGCTTCTAGCGGCTCCCACTGTGCCAGATGGACAGATGGACAGACTGAAACCGCCCAGCCAAGGGCTTGTGAGTGACCAGGAGAACTCCACTCCTGGTTCATTCATGACTTTTGCCCCAACAAGGGAATCTGTGTCATGCACTGGGACAAAGTGCCATTCTGTCATGGGAAGCAGAACCGTCCAACTTCTGCATCTGCTAAGGCGAATCACGGAGGAGGCTTATTGGTACCATTTCACCTCTTTCTCTGTAGGAGCTGAGTAAGGTCGGCCCACATCTACAACTGCAGCACACTTCTCTTCCCGTATAACTGCCCTTCATGTCTATCTTGTCCTCTAGTCTGGTCCTATCCTTTCCCAGCCACCACACTGCCTACAGCCCAAAGCATCTCATCAAGTATTTAATTACTGTCTAAAATTAACTGGGAAGTTGAAGAAGATATTTATGGTATGAGTCTTTAACTTCAGGTTATATAGCTCTTTAATAATAAAAACAGTAACAGCAACAAATCTTTATTGTGTTTTATTATGTAACAGTATCATGGTAAAGCCAGTAAAATGCATTTAGTTTACTTAATACCACTGAATAGAACATATACAGTGTTCATATTCAGGTCAATCCAGAAGCTCCATCATGAGTTAGCTCTGTGACTTTGGGCAGGCTCCTTGATCTCTCTGGGTCTCAGGTATCTTATCCGCAAAACAAGTACAATAAAGCCTTGCAGACACCATGAGAATTAAAAGCTACATATAAAGCATTAATCTTGTAGTAAAGTTAACAAATGCAAATTATTTTATGTTTTAGTGGATATTCCAGAGTTGAAAGAGTCAACTCTCAGTGTAAGACAGTCTTTAAAAAATTTTTTTTTAGGGCTGGAGAGATGGCTCAGAGGTTAAGAGCATTGCCTGGCTCTTCCAAAGGTCCTGAGTTCAATTCCCAGCAACCACATGGTGGCTCACAACCATCTGTAATGGGGTCTGGTGCCCTCTTCTGGCCTACAGGGATCCACACAGACAGAATATTGTATACATAATAAATAAAATAAATACTAAAAAAAATTTTTTTAAACTATAAACTAGTATCATTTTCTGTTTAAAAAATAGTTTTCTTAATAAGTAGCACAACTCCCAGAGGACTATATAGGAGCAGCAATCTGCGGTGAGGCAGGATGGACACAATAGCGCTAGAGAAGGCAGAGCGCCTGTCTGAGAACTCCAGCCTCTCCCTCACTTAGGACCACAGGGCACGCAGAAGCTGCCTAAGTGAGCGGCTCAGCTCTCAATGCTTGGAAAGCAGCTGCTGGTCTCCTAGTCACGGATCCCTTTGCCATCTTTACCTAAGTCTCCAAGAAGTAAGGAATACTTTGATAATTTTAATAATTACATAAACAATTTTAAAAGATTAAAATTAAATTAAAATCTAATTTTAATTGCCTAGCTGCAGAGAAAAATGAAGCATAAACACCACTCAAGCCTTTTGTTCTAGAAGCTTCACACATGACATGATTAAACTAATTGTGTGTCGTGGTTTATTTCATTTGTAACTCTTTTTTTGTCTTTGTGTATATTTTTGTTTTTATATTCCAACCAAAATGTCCCCTTCCTCCTCTTCTCCCAGTCTTTCCCCTCTGCGCCCATCCACTCCTCCTCCTCCTCCCATGGATATCAGCCTGCCATGGTATCTCATGAGTGAGACTAGACACTTCCTCTTCCGTTAAGGCTGGGTGAGGCAACCTGGTAGGAGGAAAGGGTCCCCAAAGCAGGGAACAGAGTCAGAGAACACCTGCTCTCACTTAGGCATCTCATAAGATGATCAAGTTACACAACTGTCACATATGTGCAGAGGGCCTAGGTCAGTCCCATGCTTGCTCCTGGTTGTCTGTTCAGTCTCTGTGAGCCCAGGTTAGTCGATTTCTTGAGTTTTCTTGTGGTGTCCTTGGCCCTTCTGGACCCTAAAATCCTTCCTTCTCCCCTTCTACAGGATTCCCCAAGCTCTGCCAAATGCTTGGCTGTTTCCATCAGCTGCTGGGTGAAGCCTCTCTGATCACACTGGGCTAGGCACCAATTGGCTCACTGGTGGGACCTGCCTCATAACTAGCTTTTAACTAACTCATCAAGGCAACATTAGTAACCGTACTGAATTATAATTGGTATGCACACACAGATATTATATGTGTTCACAATTTGTTACTGAAGACAAAACTAAGGAGGAAGGCCAGCCTCTGGTCAACAAATGCATAAACCAACATTGAATTCTTTTAAAATTGAAACAAGAAAAAGGTTTCAAAGCCTAAATCTTTACGTTATTTTAAAAGCCATTTTTCTTACCTGAGATTTTGCTCGGTTGTGGTCCAAGCGAGTCAGGCAACTGAAGTTCTCCTTGGGGATTGATGGGGCTGACTTGGAGGCCGTCAGGCAGTTGGTGTTTGCTGGGTTCCCCACAACAATGACCTAAGTGGGTAGGAGCACAAAGACTCAGACAACACACCTGTCTTAGAACTGGACTAAACATGTCTAACAGGCGCCTATATATTATATTTCTATGACATACAAGTCAGTTTCCAGCTGGCAATATCCACAATCCAAGGGAGACATCTTTATGTTTTATGATGGAGACAGATCATCTTCACTTCACACTAATCTAATGAGTCAAACATACACATATATCCCTTTTAACCCCTGCGAGCACCAACTGCCTCCGAGTGTGTGAATATTTCCCCCAACAAAGACTTGTTTGCAGAGGTGTAATTGCATGTAAACAGAACCACAAATCCTGAGCAGGCCAGATTTTGCCAGTTTAAAACCTCTGTAATCTTTTACCAAGAGACCTGTGCGTTCCTAATTCTTGTTAATGATTACAGAGAAAGGATAGCTACTTAAGATGAAATCTACAAAAAGCAAATATGTAGACAAGTATGAAGTACTATAAATGGGTCACTCGTGAAGAGTGATTTTGGAGCCAGGTGGTGGTGGCATATGACTTCAATCCTAGCACTCAGGAGGCAGCAGCGGATGGATCTCTGTGAGTTTGATGCCAGCCTGGTCTACAGAGCGAGTTCTAGGACAACCAGGACTGTTACACAGAGAAACCCTGTCTTGAAAAACAAAACAAAACAACAGCAACAAACAAACACATACACACACAAAGAAAAGAAAAACACCCTGTAAAATATGCTGCTAGTCACCTTAACTGATTTCTTGGCGTATTTCTCCAAGGCAGCACCCTGGGCCTTGAAGATTTTCACGTTTGCTTTCAGGAGGTCTTTCCTCTCCATGCCTTCTCTCCTTGGCATGGAGCCCACAAGGACAGCCACATCGAGGTCTTTGAAGGCAACCTCTTCTTTGTCTGTCGCAATGATATCTGTGGACACGGCAAAAAGCACACAGAGCTACTTAAATGCCCAGTTTCCCCTTTCATATTGAATGTACTTACTCTTTTAAACTGTGGTAAATATTTACTTTTATAGTTCACATTTATATGCTTTTCTGAGGCCTTTAAAAAAAGATAATATATTCATTTAACTCACCAAGAACACAGGAGAAAGTCAATAATATTTTGTATTTCTTACATCAATAATTACCTCAATTAAAATAGCTCTACAGTTTTTAATCATTTACATAATGATATATGATGCACAGTCTTTGGAAACAGCATGTTTTTTTTTCATTTATTACCACAGATAACAAAAAAGAGAAACCAATTCACTGTAATTACTTCAAGGTTTAAGATATCAACTACAAATTGAAAATGTTTACTGGGGCATACTGTACCAGGGATAACGCTAAGGATTATATTCTATCAAATGTAATCTTCACATTTCACAGATGAAGAACTCAGGCATAAGGAAATGCTGCCACTGTGATAAGATAGGGAGGGCGGTCCAGAGTTCAACTAGAACGCCACAGTGTCAATCTGACAAACACATAGAGCTTGTTTTTTTGAACAAGGAACATGCAATGGTGCTTTGAGTGTAGTAAAAAGGCCACGGTCGAGAGTCAGAATTTCTCTACATAAAGTCTTAGGCTAGTAAACATGTCAGTCAGGTTGCCGAGTCCCGAAATGGAGGAACATCAGAAGAAAAAAAAGTGCCCATCTTCCTTTTCCAGCCACACATCCTTTGTCAAGCTTGCCCTCCCCTGCCACATTTCTAGCAGCCGAGGAAACACTGGGTCCATCGGTAACAGCAGAAGTGATCAGCAGAAGGGGCATGTAACTGGAAAATGCAACACAGGAAGCCAACTTGGAAAGGGCCATGGGTAAGGAAAGAGTCAGCAGAAAGGGCCCGGCACGACCAGGTATTCCTTTGGACTCTAAAGTCTAGGGTCACACAACCGAATGATCTGGATAGGGGAGTCTCTCTTCTAAGAAATGCCTGACTAGACATAGAGCTTCTGCTTTCCTTCAAGGTGCACAATACTACGGACAATCCCTGTCTCAATCCCTGTGCTTGGCAGACAAAAGGGGACATATATGAGGGACCAGCTAAGGCCTAGAGCAGTACACAGCCCTGGAGAACATTCTCTGGCATGGGAGCTCTCCTATTACAGGATGCTACTACTCTAAATAGACTAAAGTAACAACACAATGCAAGCAACTTGGAGGGATAACCCTTGGGCATATTATACCTAGGTGTAGATGGGGGAGAAAACAGGGCCCGACTGGCTACTGATTGCCTCTTGCTTTTGCACCTATTTGTTCTTGGTATCCATGTTAAAAAGTAGTGTAGTTCAAAAACAACAAAAAGTACTTGTGGAAAACAATTTGATTGACGATCTTTAATAATTTAAAAAGTTCATCTGTTTCCTCTGACTCCCTTACTCACCTTTCAGAAGGGGAAGGGCACAGTCTTGCAGTTCCATCAGGACGCCGTCCAGAACCCCCATCATGGGGGTGATATCCAGCAGCACAAGGATGATAGGCTGCCAAAGAGCAAGGGCAGCAGTGTGGGTGCTGGGGCCGGCATTCGCTCTCACACAAAGCCCCGCCCCAGTTTTTGTTTGTATATATTTAGCTACAACTGATTAGTCACAGTATGGAAGGGAGATGCCATAGCTTTCTTTTATTAGTGGTTATAGGAATGATTTCATTTTTAGAAAAGCTACAATATCTGACATGAAGGGAAAACTCAACTCTCTGCAGTTCAAGAGAAAGAATTAGAAAATCCTTTAGAAAAGGATTTTAGTGTACAGAAATCATACTTGCTAGAATAGGGGGTGCCTGTTTTCTGTGGGGTAGATTTCTCGTCTGATTATTTGGGTTCAAAACAGCATCACTGGAGAAAAATGGCAGAGTCACCAACTCTCTCACAGGACTCCCCCTCGCCCACAGTTCCTCCCATCAGTGACACTGACTGTCCCCTGCTGGTTGCACGAAGCTGAGTAAACATCAGGTGGAAGAACTCTGATCTCAAGTTGATTTCAGTGCCTGCAGGGGAACCTATAAACATCTTACTAGCCTCTACCTACAGCATAGGACTTATTACAGTGTTGGGACTGCCAATTCTATTCGTTCATTGTTTGTAGCTACACACAGCATACTACAATGCCGAGGTTTACAGACAGGCCCTACCTGGTCTTTACCAAAGACAGATCCATTTCCAATACTGTACAACAGCGAGTATGCAATCTGACCAGCTGCTCCAGTCACGAGGACTCTGATTGGTTCCGGCTGCAACGAGAAGGACCCAGTCACAGCTTACTAAAGTGTTAACACGGCAATATGTGCTTTAAAAGCAAGTATGAGACCGTCAAGTCTTTTCCCGGCTAGCTGAGTAGAAGCTAATTTATAGGCTTGTTTTCAGCAAAGACAGCATGTACAAATGAGCACGCAACTTACCAACCGTGCCCTTCGCTGGCACGCTTAGGAGAAGCACAGAACTAGATTACTTATTACTTATGCAACTGTGTCCATCTTTGGGGGACATTTTGCAAAAAACTAGGCCCACAATTGTCACATCCATATTATGAGGTGATACAAACCTTTGCAGGTCCGAGGAGCCTTAGAAGTCTTTATCAAGCAAATTCTGACTCCCACCTCATCAGAATCCTGCACACCAGGAGAAGGTGTAGCACCGACTACAACTTTCCCTTTAAACCAAAAAGCTTTAATAAAACAATCCTGTTTGACTTAACTAACCAAAGAGCAAAAACAAGCCTGTACTTATTTAGAGGCAGGGTCTCCCTCTATAGATTCGGCTAGCCTCGAACTGACAGAGACCCCCCTGCCTCTGTCACCCCTCCCCGCAATGCTGGCATTAAAGGAGTGCACCACTATGCTCAGTGTTAAGCCTTTATTTTAAAAACTATATTTATTTAAAGTATACGGGGTGGTGTACACGTGACACAGCACTGTAGGGGTTGGGTTGTCCCTTCCATTTTGTGGGTCCTGGGGGTTGAACTCAGATCGTCAGACTTGGCAGCAAGTTCCCTTTACCCACTGAGCCATCTTGCTGGTCCAAACCTTTAATTTTCTTTTCAAGGAGAAAATTATTAGTATCTGGAATATAAAAATTTTAGTATTAAATACTGTACTAAATCACGACGGCATAGCTGACAATCTGGTTCAAAGGGAAAAATATGTTTTAAAAGAAGGAAGAGAAACCATAAAAAAAAAAAGCACAACAGTTACATAATAGAAAAAAAAAGCGCAGCTCTCCAGGCAAAGAGACTCTGAATAAAATAAGACACAGACTAAAATAACAACTGTATTCAAAATGACGGCTGAGTAATGGAAAAAGGCTTAGTGAATTCATAGAATGGAATCAAGATAAGCTCTTCCCTTCCGTGACAATGCTGAGCACTGTACTGGTGCTCCGTGTTACCCTGGTCCCTCCTTGCATGAAGAAATGACCCACTAAGCATTTGATTTCTCTCTTTATTTAGAGCAGCCTCTTTAGGTGAGCCATCTGTCTGAGATGGAACGCGGGGGTGCCTGAAATCAACAGCACTCAGTAACTTGGTCCCCACAGACACAAAAAAGAAAAGAAACTCAGGAAATAAGTATTAATTGTTATAAAGAAATAAATTTGTTTTTTTAAATGTTTAGCTCCATTTTATTTTAAGATAAGATAAAATAAAATAAAATAAAATAAAATGAGGTTGGGAGTTCAGTGTGTTTTCAGGAAATGGTGAGAATGTATGCAGACCGACATGAGCAGCCAGACAGGAGTGGAAGGACAGACAGTACTCAGATCAGTAGTCTCAAGCAGCCCTGTGTTGTGGTCACTACCAAGTCAAGCTTCTGGGAATGCCAAGATGGACATCCGGTTTACACAACAAGGAAATCTAGAAAGAACTGGTCTGCAAGTACCGAGTTGGACATGAAGAAACAAAACCTCTGAGGAGAACAAACATGGCCTCCAGGAGGCTATTTATTTGGAAGGGAAAATTCTGGGTAAGACGGGGAGATGGGTCAGCTGGGGGTTCTGTGTAACCCCTTCATCTTGTGTCCTCTCGTCTTGTCTTCTCATTTCTCAGTGATGTGGACCATGGTGATGGTGAGGGCCACAGTGCCCAGGGCTGTGGTGATGGTGAGGACCAGGGTGCCCAGGACCATGGTGATGGTGAGGACCACAGTGCCCAGGGTCATGGTGATGGTGAGGACCATGGTGCCCAGGGCCATGGTGATGGTGAAAATCAGGGTGACAGTGTCCTGGACCAGGGGGTGGTGGACCATGAGGAGGGCCATGACCCCAGTGACCTGAAAACATCTTTATGGCGCAAGAGCAGGAAGTGACACACGCAACACCTGAGAGTGCAGGGCCAGGGACAGAAAGGCTCAAAGAAATAAATTTGATCATAGTAGATTTTACTTGCATTTCTTCTTCAAAAAACATGCCCAGGATAGGAGTAGAAAAATATAACCAAAGATAAAACCCCAGAAAGCTATGGAGAAAAATTCTTCTTGATCCCTGGATCTCTCCCCTATTTTTCCATATCTCTAGATATATTAAATTTAATATCCACATAAGCCAATTTTAATAATAATATGCATCTATAGTAGTATGTACTTAATAAGACATGTATCTATGTCCAACACAAACTATATGTATGACTAACGCACATTACTCTATACAGTTACTTTCTGCTATACACAGCTCTACAACTGTTGTGTTCTGAGATATCATGATTAGGAAACATTACTATTATATATAATATATATATATATATATATTATATATATTTCATCTAGTTATCTTTCCCTTTGAAGTTGAGAAATGAGAAGGGAGAAGCTGCTTCCCTCTTCTGGGGGCTTTGCCATTTCATCTTCCTATCATCTGAATTCGGTTCACTGCTACATCTCAGCTGACAGAAAAGAACAGGTGCAAGCTGGGTAAGAAATGAGGGGGAGCCAGAAGGTGGCTGTCCACACCTTTCATCCCAGCACTAGGGAGGAGGCCATCCTAGTCTACAGAGAGAGTTCTAGAATAGCCAAGGTTACACAGAGAAACCGCCTTGAGAAAGAAAGAAAAAAAACCCAAAACAAAACAAACAAAAAGAAATGAGAATGTGTCAACTACATCTATAAAGTTTAACCTTCCAGAAAGTCTAGTTAGAACAGAGTGATGTAGCCATTTATCAACAAGGTATTTCCAGTATCGCAGTCTGCATTAAAGAGGTGGTGGTCACCTAACCAACAGCTGATTCTACCTCTGCAGGCTCCTTCTGTGTCTAGGCACCGTCATCTTAAGGGCTCCCTTCGTATCTGCATGACGATGATGAAATAGGTAAGGGAAACACCAGTTTGGTTCTTTCTGCTCCCCTGAGACACTGCAGTTGGAAAGCAGGAGGGTAGGAGAGTCCCGCTGACTTCCCACAATGCAGCAGTGCCAACGCAGGTTACTATTCTCTGCTCAGATATCTGGGCATTCTGCCCAGATCCAAAAAGGAACGGCTTCTCTTTTGGCAGGGCATTAATGACCTTCCTGGGGATACAGGCTATCTTAAAAATGTGCTACTTGATTGAAAAGCTTGACTCTTAGTAATAGCATCCCTCTTTTTACTTTCTAGCTTACAGGTATTATTGCAATATGAAAGAGAAGAAGCGGTGTCATTTAGAGTCCTCCAGGTGAATTCTTAGGTCACTCCCTTGTGGACAATGGCAGAGTTCCTCTAAAAATGCTTTTGATTGGCTTACAAAAAAAAGACAGCTCTTTTCCTTCTTTGTGAGACAGGGTCTCCCTCCACAGCCCTGGCTGGCTGGAACTTGGTCCACAGAGAAGGCTGGTTTTGAAATCATAAGAGTTCCATGTGTCTCTGCCTCCCAAGAGCTGCGACTCAAGGAATGTACCACCACCCTGAGTGGAGCTCACAGCTTTTTTTCTGTAATTTGCCCACGTACTCTTCCCAGGAGGCATGAAGGTTCTGAATCATGTGCAATTGCAACATGACAGACCTCTTCTTCCTGGACCGTCTCATGTCATCTGGCGCAGATGTGACCTTCTAGGGGTTCCATCGACTGTATAGGGAATGCAACACTATAATCAGGGGCCCTGGATCGCCATGACCTTGGGAAATCAATGACCTTGCCAGGTTGTTTTAAGAGCAGACTTGCCAAATGCATACTACAGTCAAGGTAAAATGGGAAGATTAAGTAAGAGACCCTGGGTGCAAATCTTGTGACCTTGAGAACTCACATTCTGGTCTCAAAAACTAAATTTTAGTATTTTAAGTGGGATCTTGGTTGGGATGATTTTTTTAAAAGGTTTTCATCTCAACCTAAAATTCTAAAGTCTGAAGTTCTTGGATAACTGCCTCCATTTTATGACTAAAACCACTATAGCAGAAACCGCTTAGGCCATAATTTAAATAACTACGCATGTGCCCAAACAACTAGGCAACCGTTACTGGGAATTAGCAGTTGTCCCCTTGGGGTCTCATAGAGGTTGAGAGACTTTTTGTCCTTGCTTTGAAACATGTCTTTTTAGATTCTGCGAAATTTACAATTCTTCCAAATATTTTCTCACACTCCCCATCTTGAGATTAAAGGAGAAAAAGTATCTTCAAAATATAAACTCTAAAGTACTGTAGCAATTTCCACTCCGGTGATAAATGTCACCTTCAAACAGCACACAGACTATTCCTACGTCAGAGTTCCTTCACACCCCCCACCCCCATTCAGGCGGGACAAGGCAGGAAGATCCAGCCATCTAGAGCTTTAACAAGATGGTTGCGTTACATCCGCAAGAAGGTATTCTGCAACGCATGACAGAATAGTAAAAAATATCCACCCAATTGTTTGACTAGAGATTCTAACGAGTCCTAGCTTTACAAAAGAAGATCAAGAATAGGTTTCCAGTAACATTTTTTCCTTTGAAATTAGATATGGCGAATGCATGTCTCCTGAAAACTGGGATCATAACTTAGAGCACTACTTAACCTCAATATCACAGGCCTACTCCTTCCAAGAGCTTAAGAGGCAAAATAGAGGTTAGGACCCAATTCTTTCCCTCCAACCAAATCTCATCCCCGTCAAATCCTTTAACGTCCTTCAGAGAAAATTTTGTCCCTCAGCATGCGTCAGGATTGAGATGCGTCTCTCCAAGGACAGCGACTTCTCTAGAGTCCTTTTAAGAGATCCTAAAAGGAAGCGAACCCCTTTCCAATTACTGGGTTACTGCGACAGTCCGGAGGATGAGTCGGGTTTTGCAAACGGTGCGAAAGACAGTGCCTGGCATTAGGGCTTTTCTAAAGGGCGTCAAGGCCAGGCTGCGGCCGAGAGGCCTGAGTTGCTGCAGGATCTAGGAGCCCACACTCACCATTATTGAGAATTGCGAAGACGATTTCTGCACCTGCAAAGCTGTCACCAGGAGCCAGGTCACCTCTACAGCAAAACCGTTTCTGGGAGAGAGAGCTGGGCTCGCCAGGAAAGGTTCGGCAGGTTTTCCCCGCACTTTCTGGGAAGTGTAGTTCATCCGGCGGGTCTCTAGCTCCAACTTCCGTGCATCCCTGCTAGTTAGAAACTACAATTCCCGAAAGCCATTTCTTTCGGCTCGCTTCGCGGATTGCAAAGTAGTCCCCGGGTTTGAGCCTCTGTGATTGGAGGACGGCCGTGAGCGGAGGATTTGCGAGGTTGAAACGCCTGACTGATGGCGCTCAGCAATTGGCGGGAGTGGAGGCGTTAACTTGAGGGAGGAGAAAGGAACCCTGAGCGACAGCACCCGTTGCCCCACCGAGACTCTATCTTCCCCCAAGGCTAAACAAGGGAGGCTAAGAGACCTTACGTTGCGTAAAAGCACGCTCGACCCGGAAACAAACCTTTTAAAAACCCACTCTCCCAGGGGCGGGAGGAATCGACGCGTCCGGAACCACGGACAGCTTCACCGTTGCTAGGCGACAAGGCAGGCGCACCTGAACGCTCCCGCGACCGGAGCCCAGCGAAGTTGCAACCCTACCCTGGAAGCAGGTCAGCTTGGCCCCGAGAGATTTTCTTTTTATCTTGGGTCCAGAACGAGGTACGGCGCTGTCGCACGTAGCCTGAACCCCGGTCGGACCTAGTGTAGACGACCTCCCCGGTCCCTGTTAGTGTCGAGAGCATGTGGAGCCTCAGTGTTCAGGAGACAGGAGTGTTCTGCAGTTTGCACCGGTTTGACTTTTCCAAAGTAAAGTCAGAAAGATTTGTTTGTGGAGTGAACCCCTTCCTTGTGGAAGCTTGTGGTACATAGATCTAACTTTCTTTGCCTTCCGTGAACATGGGCATTTTTCATTCTCTTTGGCAACTGGATGCGCTTTAAAACATCTTGATAAAGTTATGCCAAACTCGTATTTCCAAGGGAGGTTGGGAGACATTGGCTGTTTAAGGCAGAGAGTTAGCGACTGAAACAACTCAAGAGGCTTTAATTTAAAATGAAAGTTGCTAAGGGAACGGATGTCTTCTCCATTTGCTTTGTGTGGATTTTCGGAAAGACGTGGTGCTTTGGAGCAGACCAATGAATATGGTATTGGTCTAACTTCAGGACTTTCTGTCACAAGTAAATGAATGCTGAGGGGCTTCAATTTTGTTTTTTGGAAGATTTACTATTTGGAGAAAGAAACACAATGCCGTAGGGTCTATCTTCTTGAGACTGACTTTTCGTGGGTCATTCAAATTAAGCTCTAAATGTTTGTATAAGGCATCTCAAGTCATTGAGGCCAAGCTCCAAACAGTCAGGGTTTGGTTGTTAAACTGGAGATTCCTCCTTATAGTTTTAGGCCCCCCCACTTCCCACTATGCTTAGCATACTTCAATAATTAGCACTTAAATAAACAAAATAATAATGATTTTTTTCCCCCAAGAGGGCTGGAGAGACAGCTCAGTGTTTAAGAGGACTTGCTGCACCGGCAGAGGGAGGACTCGAGTTCCTAGTGCCTACATAGAGGCTCACAAAATGTCTTAGGGTTTCTATTTCTGCGGTGAAACCTCATGATCAAAGGCAAGTGGGGGATGAAAAAGTTTGACTTACACTTCCACATTGTAGTCTCTCACTGAAGGAAGTCAGGATAGGAACTCAAAACAGGGCCGGAAGCTGGAGGGTATGCACTGATGGAGAGACCGGGGAGGAGTGCTGTTTCCTGGCTGGCTCCTTATGGCTTGTTCAACCTAATTTCTTATAGAACCAGGATCCCAAGCCCAGGGATGGCCCCACCCATAATAGGCTCTGCCCTCCCCCATTGACTGTAGCATGAATAATAAAAACCCAGAGGCAGATATTGGGGTTCAAGCTGAAATAAGGAAAGCAAAGCAACCAACCACTACAGAGACCTTTTACCTTTACCAAATCTTAATACCGAAAGGGTGAGATCCTGTCTCCACAAATCCTCAGACTCCACCCTCCAGTGAGTTCCTGTCTCTTTATATTCCTTTATATTCCTCTTTCCACTCGGCCATATCAATCCTGTCTCCACCTCCCTAGTGCTGGGATTAAAAGTGTGTGACTCCCAAACTCTGGGATTAAAGGTGTGAACCACTATCACCCGGATCTGTTTCTGGTTCCATCTTGTGTAGCCCAGGGTAGCCTTGAATTTACAGAGATCCAACTGCCTCTTTCTCCCGAGTCCTGGTATTAAAGGTGTGTGTCAGCACTCTCTAGCTTGAGTGACTGACTAGTCTGGCTGCTTTGTCCTCTGATCTTAAGGCAAGCTTAATTTATTAAAACAAATAATATACCACTGTAATTGATCGCTAATTAAGAAAATGCCCTACAGACTTGCCTATAGCCTGATGTCATGAAAATATTTTCTCAATCGAGAGTCCCTCCTAAATTATGGTTCCAACTAGTGTCAAGCTGACATAAAACTAGCCAGTACAGAGTCCAGTAGTATTTAAGCTTCAATAGAATGTACTACACTCGAGTGACTCCTTGAATCACTTTGTTTTTTGGTGCTTTTCTTTTGCTCTTGAACGCTGATCTTTCTACATTGGAATGTGGCATTTGTCTCTGTTGCAAGGAGAGGCGGCCCCTTGTTTGTCCTGACCACCCGGCTAGCTGACAACCAAAATAACCACACAGAAATTGTATTCATTAAACACTGCTTGGCCCATTAGCTCTAGTTTCTTATTGGCTAATTCTCATATCTTAATTTAACCCATTTCTATTAATCTGTGTATCGCCACATGCCAGTGGCTTACTGGCAAGATTCTAACCAGCGTCCATCTCAGGCAGAAGATCGATGGCGTCTCTCACTCTGCCCTTCTTCCCAGCATTCATTTCTGTCTTCTCCGCCTACCCAAGTTCTGTCCTATCAGGCCTAAAGCAGTTTCTCTATTAATTAGCCAATGAAAACACCACATGAACAGAAGAACCCCCTACACCATGTCTCTGTCCACTCTTAAGTCATTCATGGGTTGTAGCTCGAAATGTTACCTCTTTGTTAGAGCCTCTCAAATTCCAGGGCATGTCTATGTACTTTCTGTTTCTACTTGGTTTTCTGATAAACATTAGTTCTGTCAGTTTATGGTATCTCCTACTGAGTAACTCCAGACAGAGATAGCATGACTTGTCCCCAGTTTCTCTTATTGGTTGATGTTGGGATTACAGGATTTCCAAGTGAAGAGTGAAGGGCTCTTTCATGGGGACTGTTCTAATAAATCTGCCATGGGAACTTAGGATAGCAGTCTTGGGCTGAGCCACTTGGTTAGGCGCTAGAGATCAGAAATGAGTAGGGTGCAGTAACTGCCTTTTAGGGATCACTGTAGCATGAAACATTAATTCCTAAAGGCAACACAGTGGTCTGGTAATTGTTAAAAGGCTTATTCTGTACTTGGAGGGCTTTAGTCAGGGGGTGCTGTCTTGCCCAGCAGCTAAGATGATGAGACAGCTGCATCTGTAGTGCCATGGTGTGCTGGGGAGTTTTCATCACTAGACTCACCTGGAGAGAGAGACTGTGCTGGGAAGAATTGCTTCCAACAGATGGTCTGTGAACATCTTTCGGGCCATGTTTTTGATTGATGATTGTCTTTTTTATGGTGAAAAGGTGTTTATTTAGAAGTAGCCAGCTGGACTCAGTTTAGATGACTCTGATTTCGTTGGCAACATCATAACCAGGAGCCACCTGAACATCCGCCTTCTCTCCATCAGGCCTTATGAGGGTGTTGACTTTGGCCACATCAGTGTCACTGAGTTTCTTCACAGCCCGTTTGATCTGGTGCTTGTTGGCCTTGACATCCACAGCGAGCACAGTTGTGTTGTCTTCTGTATTCTTCAGGGCTGACTCAGTCAGTGGTCAGGGGGAATTTGATTATAGAATTGTGGTCAAGCTTGTTTCTCCTGGATGCACTCTTTCAAGGGTATTTGGGCTGCCTCTGGATCTGCAGGATCTTGGGCTGCTGGAAGGTGGGTGATGTATGGATCTTGTGGCTGTGGATGCCTTTCCACACTGCTTTTTTAGCTTTCAAGGCCTTTGCTTTGGCTTTGGTCTTTGGGATGTTGAACCCTAGAGTCCAATCACCGAGGAAGAGTCGCCCCAAGAGACCATCTCTCATACCACAGCTGATATAAAAGCATGAGGATTTTATTAATTCTGTCATGACAGGGTCTTTCAGCATTAGAGAGGCCAGAAAGACCCCAAATAGCTGGTACAGGTTACTTTTAAAGGAAAAAGCCACAAAAGGAAGTGGAGTGCCTGAGGGTTGTTCCTCAACTATTATGATTGGCTTATTCAAAAGGGCTATTACCAATAATTGACTGGAGAGTGGTTGCCAGATCAGATGAGGTAAGGGGGAACATCTGAGGGTCACTTTGCCCCTTTCCCAGGGACTGAGTCAAAACATCAAGTAGTACGTGCATGTGTAGTTGTTAACTGAGTCAACACCTATGGGTTCTATTTGGAGAACATTCACAATGATTCAAGGAGATGATGGAAAGTTCCCAACATTTCAGTACATGTGTGGGTAGTTGTTAGATTCCTGGTTCCCAGGGGTGAGGGAGAAGCATTGCAGCTGAGACTGAGAGGGCTCAGAATTGTCCTAAAGTTTTACAGGGAGAGGCAGTAGCTTCCTTCGCTTTCGGTGTCTTCTTGGTGATAAGGCACTGATTGTCTTAGTCAGGGTTACTATTGCTGTGATAAAATACCGTGACCAAAAGCAACTTGGGGAAGAGAAGGTCTATTTGACTTATGCTTCCACATCACTGTTCATTATTTAGGGAAGTCAGGAACTCATAGACCAGGTTTTGTTCTTAAAAATATAATACTGGCATGTTCCCTGAGTGGCCTGCAAGCCAGGCAGAGGCTGCCGCCAAAGCGGTGCAGGTTCCCCGCGGTGAGTGGCAGCCGGAGCGCGCCCTGGACAGGCTGGTACCAGCCATGCAGCCGGGAGAGTCAGGCGGGCGGGTGATCAGGTGCGGTGGATAAAAGGCTTAAAGGACATAATAAATAAACATAAGGCTGAATATAAAGATAAACATTTATTAAAGAAGAGGCAGAGAGACGGAGAGGCAGAGAGACATGGAGACAGACATAGAGGAGACACATGTGTGCACGCCAAGAGAGGGGGACAGAAGGAAGGGGTTAAGATGGCGGCGAGGGGGGTCAGAAGTGGCTGGCAATGGGCGTGGCTTGCCCCTTAAAGGGACCAAAGATCAAAAGGAATAACACCAGGAACCTGGAGGCAGGAACTGATGGAGGGGTGATCTTACTGGCTTGCTCAGCCTGCTTTCTTATAACACCTAGGATCTCTAGCCCAGGCATGGCCCCACCTACAATGGACTGGGCTATCTCCATCAATCACTAAGAAAATGCCCTACAGGCTTTCCTACAGCATGAAGTTGTGGAGGCATTTTCTCAGTAGAGGTTCTCTCCTCTCTATTGATTCTAGCTTGTGTCAAGTGGACATAAACTCGCCAGCACACTGATTGATGTGACTGGTGCCGTTCCTGGGCTAGAGGTATTGGCTATGTATGAAAGGTAGCTGAATAAACAAGCAAGCGGTGTTCTTCTGTGGTCTTTGTTTCAGTTTCTGCCTTGGCTGCCATTAGTGATAGACTATGATGTGGAAGTGTAAGATAAAGTAAACCCTTTCCTCCCCAAGTGGCTTTGGTCAGTATTTTATTGTAAGATTTGGTGGAAGAAAGTTATCACCCAAAGTAGAAGCAGGGGAACCATTTCTTTATTATTGGGTTTCCTATGGCATGCACAACTTATGAAATGCTGACTGACCAGGAATGGCCCTTGGAAAGCCAAGAAAAAAGCCCATTTTTTTTGCTTCAATCATTGTCTTTTACCCTGAAAGAATCCATGTTTGCAGTCCTGAGGTGTTTATTTATAAGACTGTTTACCTTCAGATTGTATCAGTAATGGAGGTTGGAGAAAGAGGAGCGTATTGAGAGGTCTGTATATTTTAATATGTACTTCAGGTCTGTGGTGGTCTGAATGCGAATGGCCCCCAGAGACTCATATGTTTGAATCATGGAACCCAGTTAGTGGAGCTATTTGTGAAGGATTAGGGATGGGTGGCCTTGCTGGAGGGGTTGTGTGATGGGGAAGGGCTTTAAAGTTCCAAAAGCCTCCAGCCATCCCCAGTGCATTCTCTGCCTCTTGTCTGAGGTGTGAGATGTAAGCTCTCTTATGTCCCGCTGACATGCCTTTACTCTGCCATCATGAACTCTGACCCTCTGGAGCCATGAACCCAATTAAACACTTTCTTTTATAGGTTATCTTGATTGTGGTGTTTTAGTACATCAATAATATAGTAACTAATACAAAGTCTGTGTTTGTATATGGTTTTTATGACTTGTAATAACTCTGTCTAGGTTATGTTGCTATAATATAATGAATGGGTAAGCAAAAACATTTTTTTCATAATTTTGGGGGCCATTGCATTTTATCTTGAGATATGAGCTTTTTTTCTAATTTCTTGATATTAAACATCCCTTGTAAGTTAATTCTCACTGCTGTGGAAGGAGAGGAAAAATGTTCCTGTAATTGGCTGCTATGCTAGGCCCTAACTGGTAAGTCTGAAACGGAGTCATTGTGCAAAATCTCATAATCTAACTGAAACTTCAAGAAAACCAGTAAAGTCCCCCTAGAAGAATTTGAAAAGAGATTTTACCCGAGAGCATATACTGAAGTAGACCCATTTAAATGCCTGTCAACCTTCCTGAACAAATAACACCAAAAAAAGCCCCAAACCTTATGATAGCCAGTCAGCTTTAAAAAATTATTTCTTTTATTTTTTTTAATTATAATAACATCATTTTCCTCTTTCCTTTTCTCTCTCCAAGCCTTCCTATATACCCCTCCTTGCTTGCTCTTATCTGGCTTCCTGGAAACCTATTTCTCTTTCATTGCTCAGTGGGGACTTTCATTTCATTATGTAGGATAGATTCTGCCCAGATTCCTGAATTTCAAATAGATTCCAGTTTAACCTGTAACTACATTGCTGTAATTTCGGCTGACATCTGTATCCTCCACGTCAGTGTGTTAGCTCTTCACATCCCATAGCCCTTTTACCTCCCTTTGCCTCCTGTCCTTGCCTGAGCCCAGGCTTCTGAGGAGCCAACATCCAGTTCTCACGGTTGCCCATATCAGACTCTGTTTTTGACTTAAGTCTTTTTCTTATTTTTTCCTCATGTGTATGTGTGTGTGGTGTGTATGTATGTTTGCATATGTTGAGTACCATGTGTCTGCCGACACTCGTGCATGCATGCGTGTGTGTGTGTGTGTGTGTGTGTGTGTGTATGGGTGAACATGCATATGCAGTTAGAGGCCCGAGGTTGACTTTAGGAGTGTCTTCTTAGATCTCTTTCCACCTTCTTCATTTAGGCAGGGTCTCCCACTGAGCCCTCACTCACCCGTGCAGCTAGTCTAGATAGCCAGCTTGCTTCTGGGATCTCCTGCAGCTGCCTTCTATGGCTGGAATTCCAGGTGGGCCACCATGCTCACCTGGAGTTTATGTGGGTCCAGATTCCTATCTGTACTATCTGTATGTGTATGAAGCAAATGCTTTAATCACTGAGCCACCTGCCAGCCCAGGCTTAATGTTTTAAAACAATGAGCATGACTATATCTGTGTGTATATATAAAGAAAATAATAGTAACTTTTTATTTATATATCAGCATTTTTACATGAAAAATCAATTAAGTGGTATAAATTATTTTAACAATGTTTTCTATTAGTAGGTGGAAAGGGGAAGTATGAACTGATTTATTATTAATAATTGGTGTGACTTTTTATAACTACAAAGCATATCCACATGTACAAGAGTAAGCACAAGCACATTTTACCCACGAGGCATCCTAAACTCACAAGATCTTCTATAGTATAAAATTATCCTCACACTGATTTTATTTGTAGCATATGTGAAACTGGCGTACATTTTAGTTTTTTCAATGCGAACTCAAGCTTTTAAGTCTTTTGTTTTGTTCTTTTTGTTTGTTTGTTTGAGAGAAGATCTCAAACTTGAATTCCCTCTATAGGTCAGGATGGCCTTGAACTCCCAGCAACCCTCTTTCCATAGCCTCCTGAGGGCTAGGATTACAGGTCTGAGACACTGTACTCAGCTGGGACTGTTGAGCTTTTCTATGATAATTTTTCTATAATCTGATTTCCTTTCACTAAAAGTAGCTGAGTGATAGACATTAACAGAAAGCAGCCCTTGCTGTTGGCCTAATTAGCTGCATTTTTACAAGTCTGTACTTTGCTGCCGAAGCCATGTATAACACAGGCATGATAATGCAGCCATAATAGCTGTGCCAGGTGGTAGGGGTATGAATAAAAATAGAATGACTTAAAAAGAAAGGTTAGCATTTGTGACATAAATCAGAAACTCGTTATTACAAATATTTTTAAATGAAAGCGTATACAGGCCTAAATAATGACTTAGCTAAAAGAAAGATTGCTGTATCCTTTTTTAAACACAAGAATAATGTGATTAATCTTGGAAACCCTTTGGTTTAGATTACATGCAGAACATTTTTAAAAGTAGGAAGTCTTTCTAAAATGGATGTGTATCATTTTAAGAACAATTATCACATTTATTTCAGCATGTCTGAAGCATAGTTAAAACTCAGCTCAAACATAGTCAAGGCAAAAAAAATCCTTATAATTGAACTTAAAATTATAACCACACTAAGAACTACTTTATTGCTATTTCATATATACACTCAGTTTATATAAACCCCATAGCACACATGTACAGATACACAACCCACATTCTCATACAAGGACACATGGCACATTTGCATGCCTTGCAGTATAGACTGTGCTGACCTCTGTGTCCTTGCAGCTTTGCTGTAGAGATCTGACTTCTCAGGAATGCTCGAGTACAGAACACTTAGCACGACCAAAAGTGTGGTCATGTGATCTTCACGTAATCAATCAGGTTGTTGTTAGTGGAGTTAGTAGCTAGGTCATTCTTTTTATTAAAAAGAAGTTTACTACATTTGTATTTACTGCATGTAGGATGTGTGTGCACGCATGTGCATGTATAGATATGCAGGTGTGTCACAGCATGCATACAGAGGTCAGAGGACAATTTCTGAGAGTTGGTTTTACTACTTCCACGATGTGGGTCTCAGGGATCCAACACAGGTTGTCATGTTTTGGGGAAAGTGCTTTTACCCACCAAGCTCTCAGTCTTCCCACCTTCTTTTTTTAAATTTCATGTGAAACAGGAGAAAACAACCCTCCAGAACTCTTTTTGATAATTACATTTTTTTCCTGAGCATATCTGCTATCTAATCTTGAATTTTTTATTTAATTGGAAGAAGTAAAAATTAATTAGTTCTTATTATACTTAGCCATATGACCTTGAATGCACTTCTTGGTCTCTGTAAGCCTTAGTTTGTACTTGGTATGATAAAACAGAATGGCCATAAAGTCTGGAAACAAAATGGAGCATGTTCTTCCATAGATACCCACTTCAATCAAGTTTGTAGATGATATATCTAAGTTCTACTTCTAAGAGTAGAACTCTAAAGTAATTTATATATCCAGAATTAATACAGAATACTGGCCACCTTTAATCCCAGCACTCAGGAGGCTGACAAAGTTGGAAGCCAGTCAGGGCTACATAGTGATACCTTGTCTCAAATAAATAACAAAAAAATATGTAAGGAATGAATGGACTGCAGAATGTACATTCACATGGATAAATATTAAAAATGAGACACTGAATGAAAAAAAGTGCATTATATATAAGGTGGGGACCATGGTAGGTATTTAGGTCATGAGACCATTGTCTTCAGAAGAGATTAACACCCCTCTCAGGAGTAACTCATCTCTCAGAGTGGATTAGTCCCTGTGATGTTTCCGAGTTGTACAGGAGATCTACTGTGTTTGTTCTAGTGCATGCATGTGTTTGTGCTGTAGTCCACAGAGTCAGCCCTAAGTGTTATCATCGAGGACGTCCTGAAAGATGAAACCCATAGGCTCTAAAATCTCAGAGCATAATTCTGAAAAAAGTAACAATAGTAGTTACTCTAAGACTTTTACATTTTTAGGAGAATTGTTTGAGAAGCATAAAGATATGACAAAACCCTATTGGCCAGGTTTTACAATGATAGCCCATATATTTTCACAAACTTAAACTCCCAGATGCTCTAAGACAGTCATGTAGATATGACGCTGATAAGCAGAGAAGTTAATTCATAAATAGGCCAGAATCTGAAAGGTATAACTGTGCATCACTGTGTGTAATGCTATCCAGCTTTGTGATGCAGTCATCTGAAACCCAACACATTTGATAAAATCATTGAGCAGAACCACAAGGGCTGTTGAGCTGCTTCAGCGGGCAGAGACACTGTCTGTATGGGCCTCATGACCTGAGTTTGATCCCTGTGGAAGGAGAGAACTGACTACAAAGTTGTCTACTGACTTCCTTATGTGCACTGATATTTCATACACTCAGGCCTCTGTCTTCTGTCATCCAGAACACATCCTCACTGCATCTGCAGCCAATAAGGAACCAATGCCTTGGCAAATGTTACCTTTCATAATGCAGATGCATGAAGGAGATGTTGCTTTATTTAAATTACTGTTGTGCCAATCTTAACCTTTAAGTACACAACCCTGAGTATAACCCTCCCCCACAGTAGGAATTGTAGATTTCAAGACTTAGGTTTCTACGATTTCAATGAGGGGTTTAATCTTTTCAGATTGTGATTTGGGGGAGTTTAGACTTTAGTGATTTTGACCCTTTGAGATCTCAACAGGTGAGACTGTGGCATTTGAATTGCCTTTGGATTTATGATTTGTACTGCTTCCACACGTGCCACGTGGCTGTTATTGTTAAGGTGTATCACACATATTCACCAAACACGGTCACCTGATCCTGTACTCTCAGCCTCCAAAGCTATGAGCTAAAGTAAGCTCTGTATGAAGTACCCCACCTCACGTGATTTGTTATAGCGACACAATAGACTAAGAATGTAGTGACTGATCTTACTCAGGATCTCATACACATCTTGTAAACTAGTAAGCAAGATCAGAAGAATGATCCATTCAGAATTGAGGATGTTGGTTGTTGATGGTTGACAAGAAAAAGTTACTGGGGTCTTCAAGATATTCTTCATTCATTTCTTTAAGATGCGGGCTGGCTTCAAACTCACAGAAATCTGCCTGCCTCTGCCTCCCAAGTGCCGGGATTAAAGGCATGTGCCACCTGGCTTTATCTCTCTCTCTCTCTCTCTCTCTCTCTCTCTCTCTCTCTCTCTCTCTCTCTCTATCTATAGAGCAGTCGTGTTTGGTCTCTAGACTGTCTAGTCCCTGGTTCTTGGTTACCTAAAGCAGTATTGGGTATGAATTCCTTTTCATGGAATGGGCCTTAAGTCAAAGCAGACATTGGTTGGCTACTCCAAAAAGTTGTGTGCCACCATTGCCCTAGCATGTCCACATTTCTCTTTTGGTAGCCAACAGAGTACCTTCCTACACCAAAGAGATTAGAATGTAAGGGTGAAGGCTCCATGTAGGCCACTAGCTTGACTTCATGCTCAATCAATTGTGTGGATGCTGTCCTTGACAGTGCCCCCCTGACACACACACTCGGCACCATTGTCTTAGTGCCAAACTGGGTTGCTTGGGGATTTCCATTGGACCTCTTTGGTTAACACTCAATTGAATACAACCCAGTCCCGCCACCGGAAATTTCACCTGGGGTCAGGAGATGGCTGTCGAGAGTCCATATGCCCCATTACCAGGAAGTTTTCAGTGCACCAGATTTCTACACCCCTCACCCCACTCCCCAGTTCCAACAATCTCTTCCCACACTCTCTTCCTTCACCTCATCACCCTCACCTCACTCCTCCTAACCCCTACCTGTCCAAAGTCTGCCCTTAAAGTCTACTCTATTTGCCCCTCCTAGAGAGATGCATGTTTCCTCCCGAGACCCTCTTCTTCACCTGACCTCGCCAGACCTACTAATTATATCTCGGTTTTCATTTACTTAACAGCTAATATTCATTTGTATCTGAATTTATACCTTTTTTATTTTCTGGGTTTGAGTTACCTCACTCAAGATGATTTTTTTTTCTAGTTCCATCCATTTTCCTGCAAATTCATGGTGTCATTTTTTTTAAAACAGTCATTGAAAAATACTCCATTGGCTCTTTATAAAATCAGGTGTCCATATGTGTTTGGATTATGTCTGAGTCTTCACTTTGATTCCATTGATGAATGTGTCTGCTTTTGCACCAATACCATGCAGTTTTTATTGCTATAGCTCTGTAGTACAACTTGAAATCAGGGGTGGTGAGACCTCCAGCAGTTCTTTTATTGTTTTAACTATCCTGGGGTTTTTTTTAGTTTTTCTATATAAAGTTGAGAATTATTATTTCAAGGTCTGTAAAGAATTGTGTTGGAATTTTGATGGGGATTGCATTGAATATGTAGATTGCTTTTGATTTAACGCCCATTTCTACTATGTTAATCCTGTTGATTCATGAGCATGGGAAATCTTTACATCTTCTGATATCATGTTCAATTTCTTTCTTCAAAGGCTTGAATTTTTTTTACCATACAAATCTTTCACCTGCTTGGTTAGAGCTCTCCAAGATATTTCATTTATTTGAGGCTATTGTGAAAGGTATTGTTTCCTTAATTTCTTTCTTAGTCCTTTTGTTATTTGTATATAGAAGTGATACTGATATTTTTGAGCTAATTTTGTAACCAGCCACTTCACTAAAAGTATTTATCAGCTGTAGGAGGCCGCTGGTGGAATTTTTTAGGTCAGCTATATATATATATACTATCGTATCATCTGCAAAAATGGTACCTTGATTTCTTCCTTTCCAAATTGTTTTCTTTTGATCCTCTTCAGTTGTCTTAATTGCTCTAGCTAGAACTTCAAGTGTGCTGTGGGACAATGGTCTTTTATCCTGTCACTTGTATTATTTTTAATAAAGCACTGATTGGCCAGTAGCCAGGCAGGAAGTAGAGGCAGGGCAATGAGAACAGGAGAATTCTGGGAAGAGGAAAGACTCAGTCAGCAGTCATCACCCAGACAGAGCAAGATGTGACTGCCTCACTAGAAAAGGTACCAAGCCATGTGGCTAACACAGACAAGAGTAATGGACTAATCTAAGTTATAAGAGTTAATAAGAAGCCTGAGCTAATAGGCCAATTAGTTTATGATTAATGTAGACATTTGTGTGTTTCTTTGGGACTGAAAGGCTGCGGGACGGGGTGGGACAGAAACCTCAATAAAGTACTATATTGAATAGATATGAAGAGAGTTGACAGCCTTGTATTGTTTCTGATTTTAGTGGAATTGTTTTGAGTTTCTCTCCATTTAATTTAATGTTGACTATAGACTTCATGTAAATTGCCTTTATTATTTAGGTATGTCCTTTTATTCATAGGGGTGCTGAATTTTATCAAAGACCTTTTCTACATCTAGTGAGATGATCGTGTTTTTTCTTTCAGTTTGTATGATGGATTATATTTACTGTAGTTTAGCTGGGAAAGGGCTTCTGGAGTTGGGGGCTGGGATATAGTGATGAATGGGGAAAGAGGTTGGAGGGATAGTCCATGGGATCCACAGATGTGGACTGAGGAAGGGAGTCTGAAGCTGGTGTCTGTTGCAGTGCTAGGGATGAGACTGAGGTATTGGGCCAGGTGGAACACAAAGGGAGGAGGTCTATGGGCAACCCATCTGGTTTTCTGGGAGGCATGGCTTCCTTTAACTTTTTTTTGTTGGGGAGGGGATTTGAAAGAGGGTTTCTCTGTGTAACCCAGGCTGTCCTGGAACTAGCTCTGTAGGACAGACTGGCCTTGAACTCAGATCCACCTGCTTCTGCCTACTGAGTGCTGGGGTTAAAGGGAATCACCACCAATGAAGGCCTTTAATTTGGTTTTATTTGATGATGCTGGTTTTTAAGATGTATTTATTTATTTTGTATAGTGTTCTGTCTGCATTTATGCCTGCAGGCCAGAAGAGGGCACCAGATCTCATTATAGTTGGTTGTGAGCCACCTTGTGTTTGCTGGGAATTGAAATCAGGACCTCTGGAAGAATAGTCAGTGCTCTTAACCTCTGAGCCATCTCTCCAGCCCCTTGATGATTCATGTGATTAAATTCATATTATATATTTTTGTCAGTAATATTTGCATAAGTGGTTTTGTGGTCTTATCAGGATTTCTAAAAAAAATTGTCATCCTTTGTTATATTAATTTCAATTGCTTAAAGCATTGTTCATCAAATTTCTTCCATATAAAATTGTAATTTTCCCTATAAAACCAAGATATAATCAGTGGGAAAATATTTCAAGGTTGATTAATGCCATACTTATCATGAAAATTTTACCGATTCATGGATATAAGACAAAGTGTTTTAACACCCATTGATGATTTTTGCTTCAACCAGTTCTTACTATAGGTATGACGTAATTTTCAGAGTTCATTTTTTAGATTGCTTCCTATTCTCACCGCCTTCCTGCCTCCCTTGCTCTTTCACTTCCTTCTTGTGTTTCTTTCATTTGTCTGTCTGTCTGCCTATCTAATCTTCACTATGTATTTCATAGGATCTAATGGGTTCTTATTTAATGAATTACATTAATAGATTGTTTAAAGATTTGTCTACCTGCCTCCCTCCCTCCCTCTTTCCTCCTTCCTTTCTTACCTTCCTTTTTTTTTTTTTTTTTCTGTGCTGGAAATTGAATTTAGGGCTTCATACAGGCTAGGGCAGGGCTCGCCTCTGAGCTATATATACCTAGTGCATATTTGTCTTTCTTTAAGTGAGAGTTCAATAATTTCTTTATGATTTGAGACCAACTAAGAGAGAGTTTGGTAGCCATAACAATAGAAAATCTGTTATTTAGCACTCTTGGTTTTTGGGAACAGAGTTCAGACATGCTTTGGTGTGGGAAACTGAGCTGCAGGGTTGATTGCAGCGAGGAAGACAAATCCCAGCCACCGTCAGGTCTCGGGTGAGCCAGGAAAGACAACTGGAGAAGCTGGCAGTTGTGTGAGCCCTGAGATAGGGTGATAAGCTGTTCTTGAATTTCAGAAAATTATGTTTGGGTCTGGGTTCTCTGATTGAACTACCTTAGAAGTTCACAGACCCTATTTTAGGCTTCCATCTGTAAAGTAACAGCCTCTTTGAAAACTTTTTTTCTTATCCTGGTCTTACTGTGTGATATAATCATTGCTGCCTGGGCTGTCAGCACTGCTGATGGCTAGGCAAAGCTGCCCTTCCCGACGTTTTGTATTTTGCTACTATATCAGTTGCCCATTTCCAGCCTTCTCAGATACATGTGTAGGGCACAAGTGGAGAGAATTATGATATTGAAAGCACTATAGGTGTTAAGTTTTTCCAGTCTGACAAATCTCTCTGCCGATGCAATAATCCAAATCAGACCAAATCAGACCAAATCAAACTGAATTAGAAGCCCAGGTTTAATGGATGCCAGCGCTCCCAGGTGGTCCAGGGAAAACACAAAGAGGGGGAATGAAGAACCGGGGAGACCATGTGTTTGTAAATAGCCTGTGGGTGTGGTCTTAACCCTCTCTGGGGAGGGGTAATCATTTGGTGTGTTTTCTTGTAGGTGGAGTCTGGACTTAGGCAACTCCCACAGAAGGGGACTTGGAATGGAAAGTTCCACCCAAACATTACAGACTCCTTCTATATATGGTTGCCAGGGGGCTGGGGTGACGCTTCTGACAAAACAATAGGGTTTGATGGCTTCTGATCTTAATCCCAGCATTTAGGGCATTTAGGAAGCTAAGATAAGCAGATCTCTGTTCAAGGCCAGCTAAGTCTACACAGCAAGTTCCAGGCCAGCCAAGGCTACACAATGAGCCCCTGTCTTTAAAAACAACAAAACAAAAAACCAACAAAGAATAACAAAACACAAAAAAACATGTTATTCATTTTTGTGGACTATCTTTTGGATTTCCACGTAGTAGGATAGGTAGAGAATAGTTTCTCCAAATGGCTACTACGGGTCGGGTTGGCAATATAGATGCTTCTTATTCCTCCTTCTATGAACCATAGCCGATTGTGTAGGCAATATAAGATGGATGGGTATTTATTTATTTAATGGGTATATTATTTCCTGGCTAATTTCAGAAATTAATATTATGATATTTATTTAATTTTATTTTAAACAATGATTATTCTGGGACAAGGATTTTCTGAAATTTAATACCTTATTCACTGAAATTATTGTGAAACCCTGATTATTAATTAAATCTGCCTTATTAATTTAGTCTGATTAAGAGGCATAAATATATTTTAGTATTTTCTTTTTATCTTTATGTTAGTACAGCATTATTATTTACTGTTTTTCTTAAAAGAGGTATTAATCACTTGTATGGGTGTCTGTGTAGACTGTAGATTATTTACAGTTAACATTTTTAGAAGCCACAGTCAAACGTCCCACAACATATAATTGTCTTTGAAAATTTCCTGCTTTGGAGATCATTTGTTTGTGTTCTTACTATTTTAATATGAATGAAATATTAATAATGAATTGTTTAAAGTACAGTATTCCAGTTAATTCCATGTATAATTAAAAAATTTAAATACATTAACATTTCACAACATAGTCTGTGATTGGGATTAGGAATGTTTGTGTTTGCTGTTCAAATACTCACTGTAATATTTGATATTTGGATAAAATGCTGTTTTCATATGAAATATATTTGTTCAAACTTTTAGAGGATATAGACTAGGGTGTTAGAAATTTTTTATTTAACATAAAATTATTTGTTTTCAAATATTAAAAGTGAGAACAGTTTGGGGAATCTTTGTGGTTATGTGACTATTAGGTTTTGCATATTTGCCTCTTTTAATGATATGTTACTTTTTCTGCCATACATAAAACATTTGATCTCCAAGTTGTGTAGAGAGGAAATGAAGGAGGAAAAGAGTGAGATGAGCTGTCCTGTCAGTTCTGCCCGAGAACATGAACCTATCATGTTTCCTCAAGCTCAGGTGAGGGGTGGAGGGAGCGCCTCCTCAGGAGGAAGCTCACGTCCCTGTTGAAGCACAGCACTTCCTTGTACGCTCTGTATGAATGGTGTGGAGTGTTGACATGTAAAAGGCTGTTTGATGGAACCAAGTGTTTACAACAAGCCCGGGCCAGCCACACTACTGGGAAGGTGATGCAAGCTCACTGAAGTTAAAGCCACTGTCAGGCAAGATTACTCTAGAGACATAAAGTCTGGGTTTTAGCTTTAGGAAATACCACTGTGGAAATTACTCTCTTGGTAGGATTAAATATAAAAATTCTAAGCATGCATCTAAACTGAGTTATGTTACCAAGATAACTACAGCTAATTGCCAGAGAATTTTCAAAAAGAATTTGGTTATTATTATTTGAAAGTAAGAATGGTAAAAATTGTGGGGCTAACTTTGGATACTGAAAAAATCTGGTCATTTTTGGCTGTGAAATTTGATTTTCTTATTGAGTTGACCACAAGGAAGTTATTAACTAGTAGATATTTAATCTATGTGTTATATGTGATATAATAAAAATACATATTTAAGTTCAGGGCTACTCAGATCCTAACATTATTAAAATCTCCAGAATGATGCATCTTTTTGCATACTAATTAGAATATGGTGTGGGTCCTGGATAGAAGTATTGGTTACCAGGTAAATCAACTTTCTTGAGAGTTAGACTTTCAGCCACATTTGCCCCTACTATAGTGAGGGGAGAGGGTCTAAAGGTTAAGTTGATTTCTCATGACCAGTGATACAGCCAACCAGCTCTAAACCCCAAAAGGACACAGAGAACTTTGCATAGCTGAACTAGTTCCTGGAAAGTAGCTTATCCAGAGCGAGCATGGATGCTCCACATCTCTTTCTACAGGCCTTACACTGTGCATCTCTTCCCCTTGACTGCTTATCAATTTCTTTGTAAAATTCTTTGCAAGATAGCTAGAAAGGAAGAGGATGCGGTGTTATGGTTTAAGTAAAATGGTGTTGTTCCCTGAGTGGCTGTGTGGCACCAGAGACCACAGTGGGCCACGAAGGCAGCTGATCCCAGGAGGAGCCACAGCTGTGGTGGGTGAGAGACGGATAGGCACACCATGCAGAGTGAGGTGGGATATTTATTTAGTGTGTTATGGAGGGAAAGGGGAAAGGGGAGAAGGGGAAAGAGCAGAGAGAGAGAGAGGGAAAGAGAGAGAAACAGGGAGAAACAGAGGGGGAAGGGAGAAGTGGGGAGAAGGGAGCCTCTTTGGGAGAGAGATGGAAAAGAAAAGGGCTCAGACTGCAAGCAGAAGGAATATCTGCCTCGGTGGTGGACAAGGAGGGGCAGTGTTTGGGGCTTGTCTCTTAAAGGGACAGACAGACTATTACAAGTGACAGCCTTACTTTATAGCTGATTGGGCAGAAGCATAAGTAACTGATCCACATTTCTAAAATAAAAACCCTCCTCTTGTGAGTCTCACAGCCTCAGGAACATCCTAAAAGACTTAATCTTCTCTTCAAAGAAGACAAAAAGATGACTTCTTATATATTCCATTTATGACAGGGATACATGGCCAAGCCCTGCTGTCAAGTACTTGAAGAGTTTCTTCCTATGGGACCACCATCCAGTCAATGCTGAATTCCTAACTATACTGCAGAAAAGAACTTGAGGATGTGTTGAGTGAAGCAAAGTTAGCTCGCCAATCAAGCAAAGATAAGAAATAGTACATACTTTAGATTTAAGTGTAAAGAGAGAGGGTAGAGGAGGAGGAGAAAAAAAGAACATACAAGACATGAGTGTAGCTTCTTTAGAGAAAATTGTCATTGGGTATCTTTGTTAGTTATTTGTTAGCTTGAGCAAGCTGGAGTCGTTTGGGATCAAGGAGCCTCATTTGAGAAAATACCTCATTAGATTGGGCTGGCAAGATTGTGGGAGCATTGTCTTAATGATTGATATGGTAAAGCCCAGCCCATTATGGGTGGTGTTTCCCCTGACAGGTGGTCCTGAGTTGTATAAGTATCAGAGTCCCACGTTGGAATGACATCTGTCAGGGTCCAGCCTTGACAGGGTTCACACATTCCAGGGTAGGGGAGTTTGGATGAGAAATATTAGACAGAAGGAACAGAGATACAGAGACACAGTATAGAGTTGGGAGGTCAATTCATTGAATACTGAATTTGCCTGGGGTTATTTTCCACATGCCTGATGCCAATATACCCTGATCCAAAAAGGGAGGAGGGGGCGGAGAAAGCAAGACTGCTTTACCATGATACAAAGAACAAACAGCAATTACTGCTTAAATACCTGAAGCATCAAGAAACTATACCCTGAGTTAAGTATTCTGTTTGCTTAAGTGCGACACACAACGACCACACCTTAGGCCAAGCATCCTGAAGGCAGCCACTCTTAAACCTTGAAGGAGCAGGAATAGGCCTGAACCTTTGATCTCTGACCTTTGATCAAAGTGAAAAGGATCCATCTCTGTGGGCCATCTTAGTATCAAAAACACCATGTAATATACCCTAGGTATATATATCTTGTTAGTAGCCACACCTTAAGTCAGACTGAAATTACCTGGCGCGAATGAGAAGGAAACACAGAACATGCAATAAACATGCTTAGGAGTTTATTTGAGGGGGCATGTACAGGCCTGGGGAAATCAGTGTGCAGAGAGAGAGAGAGAGGGAGAGGAAGACGGCTTGTCTAGCTTTTAAAAACTGCCTAGCGCATGCGCACAGGGGTTGACATGACTGCATCATACACAGATGACGGGGCTCATGCCTGTGTGCAAGGGCTTAGCTGTGTCATATGTGGATGATGCAACTAAGCATCATGTGGGTCATGCGAGGGCCCTTTAACATCACCGGGAGGGGGCATTAAGCACTTCTGCCTGAGGGCTTGTCTATATATGCAAGACTCCTAGAACCCAGCAGTATCAGCCTTATGTGGCTTAAATCATTACAGAGTCCCCTTGTCAATAACCTTGAAGGAGCAGGAATAGGCCTGAACTCTCTGACCTTTAGTCAAGGTGGAATGGACCCACTTCTGTGGCACCCACATATAAGAAAGCAGGCCGAGCAAGCCGTGGGTAGCAAACCAGTAAGCTGAATCCCTCCATGACCTCTGCTTTAGTTCCTGCCTCCAGGTTCCTTCCTTGAGTTCCTGCTTTGATTTCCCTTCATGATGGATCTTAACTTGTAAACCAAATAAACCTTTTCCTCCCAAGTAGCTTTTGACTGTGGTGTTTTATCTCAGCAATAGAAATCCAAGTGGGGCAGTATCTTTGCATTAGGCTTAAGAATTAAATAGTTTAAAAAATTCAAAGTTGGGAAGTAAGTTACAAAGTATATGAATTTACTTGTTTCTCTTAAAGAATTTCCTTTTGTAAATGAAATTCTAAAGTGATTTTATGAGGTGAATTGTTTAGATTTAGGGATGAGAAAAGAGTGTCAATATAGTTACACTTGAGGCTCCGAACATTCTGGCCCTGAGTAGCTGCCCATTGTTTCTAGTCCTTGTGGGGCTGAGCTGCTCTTAGGAAGACAAGTACTTCCTCTGGGGCAGTTGTAGCCTGATCACTTTATCTCCCTTCCCTGCTGTCTGAGTGAATCCACACCACCAGCGGCCTCAGCTCCTGCTGCCACGCCCCTCTCCATGCCCCACAGTGACCTTCGTTTCCTAGGGTGCTTTGTTGGCATTCTGTCAGCAACAAGGATGTGTGATCTTCAGGCTTGTCTTCATCCTGTGATTTTATGAGACAGCTATGTGAGTTTTCTACTCCACTGATTTATATCTTTTCTTGTTAATATGGCCCAGTAGTATAATCAGTAATCAGATACTGTGATACTTCCACCATTGCTCAGGGTTGCTTCAGGTGTTTGGGTTTTTTTTTTTTTTTGACTTCCATGTGAATTTTTGGAGAGTTTTCTTTTTGTGTGACGAATGTCTTTGGCATTTTTGATGGGAATTGCACTGAATGTGTAGGTTGCTCTTGGTAATATTGTCACTTTACAATATTAGTTCTCTTGTTCCATGAGCATAGAGTTGCTTTTTTTTCTTGTGTCTGCTTAGTGTTTTCATTAAGTGTTTAAAAAATTTAATTGTGCAGATCTTTTATCTCATTGGTTAGGATTATTCCCATTTTTTAAAATGTATTGTGAGTGGGCTCTTGTTTTCTCCAGTGTCTTTCTCAGCAAGTCTGCTATTGAAAGCTACTGGTTTCTGTATGTTGATTTTTGTATCCTGCTACTTTGTTGAAAGTGTCAAATCTTAAGAGTTTCCTGGTAGAGTCCTAGGGCCTTTTAAATACAGGACAGTATCTTTTGCAAGCAGGGATACTTCAACATCATTTTTACTTTTTCCTATTTGTATCCCCTTTATTTAATTCTCTTGGCTTAATAAGTTATAATATAGCTAAAACTTTAAGCACTATAT
This sequence comes from Myodes glareolus, assembly GCF_982192425.1. NCBI lineage: Eukaryota > Metazoa > Chordata > Mammalia > Rodentia > Cricetidae > Myodes > Myodes glareolus. Next base: position 90,659,657 of record NC_142033.1, read on the forward strand.
TGACTGAGTCTTTTTTTTTTAGGTTTTAAAAAAGTCTTATTTCAGGTTTTAAAGAAAATGCTTCCAGGCTTCCCCACTTAGCATGTTTGATAAAGGCTTATAGAATATAAGCTTTGTTATGTTGAAGTATGCTCTTTCTACTCCTAGTTTCTCCTGAGCTTTTATCGTGAAGGGATGTTTAACTTTGTCAAAGGCCTTGTGCATCTATTGAGATGATTATATGATTTATGTCTTTAAATCTGCTTATGTGCACGCTGTATTATACTTACTAATTTTCATATATTAAATCATGTTTTGATTCCTAGAATGAAACTGACTTGGTCATTGTATTAATCAAGCTTCTCTAAAGGAACAAACTTATGGGATGTTTATATATATGTGTGTGTGTGTGTGTGTGTGTGTGTGTGTGTGTGTGTGTGTGTACATATATACATGCATATTTACTTGTTAATTCTATAAAATATATATTAATATATATATGAATGAATATAAAAGAAAATATATGGAGTTTATTAGAATGTATTACAATGACTTACAGGCTGTGGTCCAGCTAGTCCAACAATGGCTGTCTACCAATGGAAGATTCAAGAATCCAGTAGTTGTTCAGTCCATGAGGCTGGATGTCTCAGCTGGTCTTCAGCATATGCTGGAATCCTGAAGGAGGAGGCATGAATGATGAATGCCAGTGAAGGACTGGATCTGCCCGCGAGAATGAAGGCAAACAGGCAAAGAACATGTTCTTTTTATAGAGTGCCTGCAGAAGGTGTGGACAGATTAGAGATGGATCTTTCCACCTCAAAGATCTGGATTAGAAGTGGATCTTCCCACTACAAATGATTTAATTAAGCAAAAGTGTGTGCCCAGGTGTGTCCAGTCATTTTTGGATTCTAGTTAATTTCAGATATAGTCAAGTTGACAACCAAGAATTGCCGTCACAGTCACGGTACACGATGGTTTCCGTGTCTGTGTTCATCAGGAGAACTGGGGTGATACAGTTTTTTCCCTCCTTTTTTTTATTACTTGTTAGGGTAACTCTGGCCTCCCAGGATGAGTTTGGAGCCTCCTTTTCCTTTATTGTATGAACTAGTTTAGGGGTGCTGCTTTTAGTCTTCCTTAACATAGGCAGCTTCGGGGTTGAATGCATGCTTTCCATTTTATCTTCCCAACGACCTGAGGCATTTTATCTACACATGTTCCATATATTTAGAAAAGAGTCCCAGAATTTTCCTTCCTGTGAGTCTGTATCTTCTTCATGTTCCATGATGCCAGATGAAGGTGTCTGTACAGTGAAACCAATCTGACAGGATGGGGACAGATTATTCTGTCATTTTACTAGGTCTCTGAGCTACACTTCAGTTCTGGGGCTGAGCACTCTGCACTTGATAAACCAGCCTGTGAGTTCAGGGAAGTCTTCCCAGCATCCTCATCACCAGTGAGTTCAGACCTGCTAATGTGCGCCTGGTTCTTTATCAAGGTTAGAAACAAGACAGTGACTTTAGGCATAGCACGGTGCAACCTAGTAATTGCTCCTCTTTTCAATATTGTCAGTGCTCTTGAGAGAATCAGCTGGGACACTAGGCACACCATTGTGTCCTGGAAAGACTGGAAAGAGGCCACGTGACCCCCCCCCCCCCCGTCTCATTGAGGTTATACATGTATTTTAATTTTAAAAAGTCCCTTTGATTTAATATTGGTAGCTAATATGGGTCAACAAATTTATTCATTTCTTTTAGATTCTTACTACTTTTCCAAGTGTTCTCTAGTGGGCCTTGCTGCTGTGCTGGTTTCTGTTGTGGAAACTCTTTTCTCTGTACTTTTATTAACTTGAGTCTTCTCATTCTTTCTTTTGGGTAGTTGGGCCAATGTTGTCAATATTGTTTGTTTCTAAAATACCAACTTCTCATTTCTTTGATTCATTCTACTGTTCTTTTAGCTTCTGCGTCATTATTTTGTGCCCTTTATTTCTTTCCATCTCTTAACTTTGTGTTTAATTCATTGCTTGTTTTCATAAGATACAGCAGTAGACATTTAGGTCATTCATTTGAAATCACTATGCTTTTAAAATGTAAGCATTCATGGTTATAAATCTTTCAGAACTGCCAAGGATTCCTGAAGGTGTTTTCATTGTCACTTGATTCTAGGTGTTTTTAAAATTCCTCCCTGAATTTCTGTAGTGATCCACTGATTGTTCAGAAGTGTATTGTGGGAGAGCAAAGTATGTATGAAAATACCCTCTGAAACCTATTATCATATTATAATGAAACCTATTAATTTTTATTTTAGCTCAAAAATAATTAAGAGTATATTGTTAAATCTCTGCATTTTTGTAAAATTTCTATTGCTAATTTTATTCCAATATGTTCTGATGAGGTCCAAGCACTTATTTAGATTCTCTCATACTTGTTAAGACTTCTTTATGGCCTAAAATGTATGTATTTTGGGAAAGTTGTTATTGTTGGTTTTTTTTTTTAAAGAGCTACTAAAAAAAAGTGTGTTCTTTAGCTATTCTATGGAATGCACACGCCAGTTAAATACTTTTGATCTATGGTACAGTTTAACTCAAGTTTTTTTCTTCTTCTTCTTCTTTTTGTCTGCATGATTGGTCGGTCAGAGTAAATTCTATACATCAAAAAGGCAATTCTGTAGTTCAAGCAGTCCATTGGCCACACTAATGGGCGATGGGACTCTTAGATGATGGAACTCTTTCTTGCAGCTTTCACAGACTGATGGTCCCACTGCTTCAACTTCTCAATGAGTCTTTGTCAAGCGCTATCTCTCCTAGTCACCTCTTGTAGTCCTCTTCCATAGTCACTAACTCCTCCGGCTCCCTCAGCTGTGAATGTTGCTTGCTTTCCAGTCCCTAGAGCAGCTGTCTCAAACAGTGGGCCACATTCAACATAGTGCTTGACTGTGCCATTCTGAGATGCAGGGGATGGTAAATGGGCTTCTTCTCCAATGCTGGCCTGCCATACAGGAGTCATTGTCTAGGTTGTGACAAGTTGGCATTTAAATATAACTGTTACATTCCTCTCTTACTATATCAAAGTGGAAAACAAGACCCTGTGTGCTAGGCTAGGCTAACTTGGGTGAGCTGCTGAGTAGAAGGGTAGCAGAAGAAGGGAAAGCAGGTCGCTGTTCCATAGAGAACATTAGCGTTTATTGCTACCAGGGATTTTCGGGTCAGAGCCTGGGCCCTGGCGGTCCTGACATGGTAGGCTAGGTGTGTCTTTAATTAGCTTACTGAGCTAATTAAAGACACAAACAATGAAAGACAAGAGAAGAGGACTTATTTAGTGTGGCTACCTCAAGAGGAGGAACACAAAAGTCTAGTAACCCCCCTTATCCCAGTCTGTCTTCAGAATCCTGACATAAGATTTAGGATTAACTAGACAAGAGGTATGCATGACTGAGAGGTGCTGGTCAAGGTATGGTCCCCATCATTAACCCACCGTTGTCTCTGACTCTAGTCATTCCTGCAAGGGGTTCTGATGAGTGTCCAACCAGTGTGAGACCCCTTGAGACAAGTTCCTTGGGCTTCTGCTCTTTCTTTCTGTCAGCATGACATTCCTGGGAAAATTACAAGTAGGGGTCTATTGTTTCAATGGTCTGATAGCTCAAAGGAGGCACAGAAGTTTCTCTTTAGCGTGTCTTTGTTCCTGACTGACTGGTTGCATTCTCAGGCTTGTGAATTAGTCCCCACAGTTTGTCTACTGTATGTGGTGTGAAGACGCATGAAGTTGTCATGCTTTCAGGTGGTTTTTAAATACTAGAGAACTTTTCTTCCAAGTCAAGAATTTCATTTTTTTTGCAATGTATAAAGCAGGTAAAAGTAGCATTTATTTGGTTGGTTATGTTTATAGAGGAAAAAGGGAGTTGATTTTGGTTTACAGCTGTAGAGGAATAGAATCTATCATAGCAGGTAAGGCACGGCAGCAGGCAGGGAGGGTGTGACAACTGGAGGGGGAAGCTGGCTCTTCTCATTTCATCCATACACAAGAAGGAGAGAGAGAGAGAGAGAGAGAGAGAGAGAGAGAGAGAGAGAGAGAGAGGAGAGAGGAGAGAGACAGACAGAGACACACAGAGAGAAAAAACAGTGGAGCAAGGCTGTAAACCTTCAAAGCCTGTCCCACCCGCCTCCCTCTGACATACTTCCTCTAGCAGGACTTTCCTTCCTAAAGGTCCTGTAACTTGTACAAACTACTTAATTCACCAGCTGGGACCCAATGCTTGAATATATGACTTTACTGAGGATATTTCTTTCTTTCTCTTTCTTTCCTTCTTCTATTAAACATATTTTTTTCCCTCATACAATATAATCTGAATAGTTCCCCCCCCCCACTCCTTCCAGTTCCTCTCCACTTCCTCTCCCATTCAGATAAAGTTTGCCTGAAGATCAGAATACAGAGCTAAGCCACTAGAGGCCAGGGAGTGGTGGCACACACCTTAATCCCAGGACACAAGGCCACCCTGGGCTATGTGAGATTGAATTTGTCTTAAAAAAGTAAAATAAAATCGAGAGAGAGAGAGAGAGAGAGAGAGAGCGAGAGCACTCCTACAAAGGTGATCCCAGCCCTCGGGTGTCACAGGCCTTTAATCTAGCACTACGGAGGTGGAGACAGTAGTGATATGGCTGTGTGGAGAGAGGAATATAAGGCAGGAGGAGACAAGAGCTCATTGCCATCTGAGGTTTGGTGGAGAGCATCGCAGTCTATAGTCATGCTGAGGACAGGATTGCCCCTTTGTATGTCTGAGCCATGGTAGCGGTAAGACCTCTCTAGTGACTTGGCTGCTTTACTTTTCTGATCTTCAGCTTGAACCCAATATCTGTCTCTGGGTTTTTATTATTTGTGCTACAAGAACAGGCTTCTAAGAGAAAACAACAAAGCATAACAAAATAAAATATTAGACAAAACAAAAACCACCACATCAAAGTTAGACAAGACAAGCCAACAGAAAAATAAAAGAGCCCCATGTTGGCCCTGTGATTATGAGTCTCTGTAAGTTCATAGGAACTTCACTCCGTTGTTTTAGAAGATCTCTTTTTCCTGGGGTTCTCCATCCTCTCCCCCTCACATTTTCTACTTAGTTTTCCATGGGGTTCCCTGAGTTCTGAGGGGAGGGATTCGAAGGTCTCCCCCACACACACCGCATAATGCTGGCTGTGGGTCTCTGCATCTGTTCCTGTCTGCTGCAGGAGGAGGCCTCTCTGATGATGACTCAGTAAGGCACAGGTCTATGATTACAACAGAATGTCATTAGGAGTCATTTTATTGTTGTTCCACCCCCCCCTTTTTTTTAAGACCAGTAGTATTTGATTTTACCCTAGGTCTCTGGGCTGTCCAGTCTTTGGTTCTTGGTCGCCAGTGTCGGCTATGGGCTCCATCTCATGGAGTGGGCCTTAAGTCTAAGCAGACATTAGTTGGTTACTCCCACAATCTTTGTGCTACCATTGCCCTAGTATATTTTGTAGACTGGACAGATTGTAGATCAAAGGTTTTGTGTTTGGGTTGGTGTTTCATTTCTCTTGTGGTAGCCTGCAGAGTATCTTTCTGTGTGGGTGTGGGTGTTGTCTTCGGCAATGGGGTCTTACTGTCAGTTTCTGTAGAACAATCTATTGTCTTGGTAGCAACCTGAGTTGTTTGGAAATTTCTGTGGGACCCTTTTGGCCCACAACTCAATTGGATGAAACCCAGTTCTGGTACTAGAGGCTTCATTTGGTGACAAAAGATGACCAATTGTAGTTTCCATCTTCCTCATTATTTAGAGATTTCATTAGGATCACCTTCATATATTATAGGATGTTTCCACTGCATTAGGTTTCCAAACTGCCCCTTAGGTGCCCTTCAATGCTAGCTGTTCCCCCCCCCCCTCATTCCCTCCATTCAATCCTGTCTCCCCTTTCCCTTCCCACTTGATTCCCCCATTCTTGTCCCACCCACCCCCCATCTACCTGTATCTATTCTATTTCCCTCTCCCAGGGAAATATGTGTATTTCCCTTAGTTCCTTTCTCTGTGCCCAGCCTCTCTGGGCATCATAGTGTTTTTATTGCAGTGACAAAACACCATGACCATGGCAGCTCTTATAAAGAAAGACATTTAATTGGGGCATGCTTACAGTTTAGAGGTTTAGTCTATAATCAGAATGGCGGGAAGCATGGCAGCATCCAGGCAGGTGTGGTACTAGAAAGGTAACTGAGAGTTCTGCAACTGCATCCAGAGGCAACAGGAAGAGAGAGGGAGACACTGAACCTGACTTGAACATTTGAAACCTCAAAGCCCACCCCCAGTGACACACTTCCTCCAACCAGGTCACACCTCCTAGTGATCCTAATGACCAAGCATTCAATATATGAGCCTATGGGGGCCATTCTTATTAAAACCATCATACTGGGTCTACAGATTACAACTTGATTGTCTATGACTGATATCCAGATATTAGTGAATATACACCATGTTTATTTTTCTGGGTCTAGGTTACCTCATTCAAAATGATTTTTTTTAGTTTCTTCAATTTGCCTGCAAATTTTACTGTCATTTTTTTTTTTTTACAAGCTGAGCAATACTCCTGTGTGTAAATGTACTATATTTTATTTATCTCTGTTGAGGGATATTTAAGTCATTTCTAATTTCTGGCTATTATGAATAGAGCAGCAATGAACATGGTTGAGCAAGTGTTTTTGTGGTAGGATGAAGCATCTTTTGGGTATATACCCAAGAGTGGTATATCTGAATCTTTAGGTAGATCGATTCAGTTCATCTTCCTGAGGAACCACCATCCACAATGACTGTATAAGTTTGCACTCCCATCAGCAACGGAGGACTGTTCCCCTTGCTCCACATCTTTGCCAGCATAAACTAACTCTTGTTGATTTTAGTCATTCTGACGTGTGTAAGATGGAATCTCAAAGTAGTTTTGATTTGTATTTCTCTGATGACTAAGGCTGTTGAAAATTTTAAGCTTTTCTCAGCTATTTGAATTTACTCTAATGAGAATTCATTGTTTCAATCTGTAACCCGTTTTTCATTGGGCTATTTGGTTTTGTAGCGGGTGGATTTCTTATTCAAGGCACAGCATTCTACCCCGGACTCCCCTAGGCTCATGGCCATTTCATGATGCAAAATTCATTTAGTCTTCACAAGTCCCCATAGTCTCTTTAATAGTCTGGACACTGTTCAAAAGTCCAAAGTCTCTTTGAGACTCAAGGCAATCTGTTAACCGTAACCGTCTGTAAAAAATTTTTTAAAAAGTTTACATTCTTCCAGTATGTAGGGACACAGAATATACGTTCCTATTCCAGAAGGGAAGAATGAGATGTAGGGAGGGAAGACCTGACCAAAACGGATGGAAATAGAGTCCGGTGATGAGCAGATCTGAAGGCCCATGTCCCGTAGCTGAACTTTCAACTCCAGTGGGCACAGGTGGTTCTGCCCTCTAGCCTTGCTGTCTGTAGCACACATCTCTTGGGCTGGTTCTTTTCCTGTATGCGGCCCTCTTTGGAAGAGAGGAGAAGGGCAAGGCATGGCAACAGACAAGAAGGCATGCTGAATTGGGCAAGAAACTGGCTGATTAAATTTTGATCCACACACAGGAAGCAGAGCAAAAAAAAAAGCACCATTTTCTATGTGTGCATATTTTTGTAATTTTACATATAGAGTATTTGCTTTGATTAAAGCAGTATTAGAAAAAGAATGTTGTAGATAATAGTTGTTATCTCAGCTTCAGTATCCAATTCTTTCTGTTTTACTCACTCAGCACTGAGAAATGTTGAAATTGCCTTACTCTTTGAGGGTGAGTGACCGTCACTCATCCCATTATAGCTCCACTCCTATATATATACGTTTCATATGGTTAGAACATTTGACGCTTGAGGGAGACAGTCTGAGAAGACTTGTTTGTTTGTTTGTTTCTGATGTTGGTTGGTTTAGTCAGGGCCTACTGCATTCTAATCTGGCACAAGTTGGCTAAGTCATGCCCTTCACTTTGCCCTGAGACGTCTTTAGAATTACCTATTAGAAGTATTTGTGTTGTTATAGGGGTAATCGTCTCTGAAGAACTAAGTAAACTGAAAATATGTTTGTTAGTCCCATCTACCAGGATATAGCAGAGGTCATAAAAGCAAGGAGTTAAGGAGTTTGGGGGATAGTAGTCATATGTATGCTGCTAGTTTTTTTTTTTTTAATTAGCTTTCTTATTCTGTTCCGATCCACTTATTCCTTGCCCATGGAAGTTAAATGTTTGCAGTCAGGTAACTGGGTCCAGCTTCCTGGAGTAATGGGGAAAAGTAAAGTTCAGGGTCAGTTCAAGCAGCACTTGCAGTGTTTGGCTCTCCCCATCTGTTCTTCTGTTCTGATGTGATGTCGGGCTTTCTGTGTTGCATTCATACTTCCTTTTGTACCGTTGACATAGCATGCCTCTGGTTAGATGTATACAAAATAATGCATGATGTTGGAAGCTCCAGTCTGAGTTTCAGAGCTCTCGCCCAAATTTTTAGGCTCTTGTGACCCAGGACAAAAAAAAAATTGAACTAGAAACACATGTTTAGAAATAGAAATGCAGCTTCCTAAGAAAGAAAGCACTTCCAAGGATGGGGGTAGACAGTAAGCCGAGGAAAAACATGAACTCCAAGTGCTAGACTGTGAGGCACACGGCCATTTATGCCGCACCTGCCTCTTCCATGTTCGTGTATTGCAGGCTTTTCCTGAACACGTGCTGTCTGTTGTATGTAGCCTAGATGGCAAGAGTTTCCAGGCCTTTTCTGCAACTGGATTTTTTCATATATTAATTTAGATCAATAAGATGTCTCTTTCTGTCTCTCTTTAGCCACAACCCCTTTCTGAGAGATGTGGTTCCAAATATTTTGGGGGAACAGAGTCTATGTTCTGTAACTATCCCCATGCTGATGAGAGGCATAGTCACAAAGAGGAACCACAAGACAAACTGATAATTCTGTAAGATTTGGCAAGATACAAAACAAAGTTTTAAAGAGGAATCATGTGGTGAAATAGATTGAAAGGGGAGATGGTGTGACATTGTAGTCATTGAGTAAGTATTAACAGTGACAAAAGAAAAACAATGTAGCAAACCAGAGCATAAAGTAAGGTTATGATGGGGACAGGAAATAGAAACTGGACATGCAGTGTACCGCCTGGATCCTGAACGTCCTCTGTTCTCTGCTGGGAAAGCCAGAAGGGAGTTCTGGTTTGTTGGTTTGTTCGTTTTTATTCTTCTCATATAATATATCCCAACCGAAGCTTCCCCTCCCTTCAGCCCTCCCAGTTCCCCCACACATATCTCCCCCTCTCCCAGATCTGCTCCTCCTTTGTTTCCCTTCAGAAAAGAGGCTTCCCCAGTGATAACAACCAAACACAGTAACACTAGGCACAAACCCTCTTACTAAGACTGGATGAGGCAGTCCAGAAGGAGAAGAAGGGTCCCCAGAGTAGATAAAAGAACCAAAGATACCCTCACTCCCACTGTTAGGAGTCCCACAAAACCCCAAGCTACACAACTATAGCATGTTTGTAGAAGACCTAGTGTAGACCCGTGCAGCCCCCCTGATTGCTGCTTCAGTCTCTGAACCTCTGTGAGCCCTGCTTAGTTGTTTCTGTGCTCTGTGTTCTCCTGGTATCCTTGGCCCCTCTGGCTCCTACAGTCATCATCCCTCCACCCCCTGCTTCTCTGGAGTTCCCCGAGTTCTGCTTAATGTTTGGGTATGGGTCTCTCTCTGCATCTGCTCCAAACAGCTGCTAGAGGAAGCCTCTCTGATGGAGACTGGGCTAGGTACCCATCTATGAGTATAGCAGAGTATCATTAGAAATCATTTCACTGGCCTTTTAAATGCAATATATATAGTCTTTGTGAATTTCCCATCATGCATCTTGATCCCATTCATCTCCCTGTCCCTTTGCAACTGCCCTTTACACTTATAAACCCCCAACCCCATTCCCCAAGATAAAACAAAATAAAATTGAACAGAAAAGTGAAGCTGTAGCGTGGAAGCTGCAGGGACGCAGCGAGTCACACAATAAGCCCTTTAGTGTGTGCAGCTTTACTCGCAAGTGTTCTTTGCAAAGAGTCACTGGTCTGGTTCGAGGCCTCTGGCTTCTCATACACTGTTAATACTGGGGGTCCTCTCGGATATCCTGTTGTTGTCCTGTGTCATAGAGATCCTGCAGCTTTGGGTCTGCAGGACCAGCCCCTTCACGTGCCCCAGCAGATCCTAGATGGGGTGGAGGGTGGGGTGGGCTAACTCATAGTTCTGACTTTGGGTCTGGGTGGTTGCTGGGCAGGTCAGCCCACCAGCTCTCCCTCATCCTCAACACCAGAGTGAGTCTTGTAGCACCGTGGCTTAGCTCACCCTTTGCAGCAAGGGGCAAGGCCGGTTCTCCCGCTCTCACACCCTCTAGCTGGCTCACTCGCACCTGCATCATGAGGACCAGCCCTACTGTGTTACCCAGGTGAGGTGCAGGGGCCTCTTCCCCGAGTGCTGCAGTTGGTGAGAGGCATAGCCAGCTCTCTTGGTCTTGTGACCTCAGGACTAGCTCTCCCACCTGCCACAGGCAGCCGGGGTCAGGGGTGGGGGTGTGGGGTGGCTTCCCTCCCTCACCCACACCACCTTTGGCAGGTGAGGGGTGGGTCCAGACTTCTCATACTTATATTCTTGGGCAGGCTTACCCTCATTTCCTTCCTAACAGTGCTGCCCAGGCAAGGTGCAGGGCTCGCTTTCCTGAATGTTGCAGCTCTCTCAATGTCTCGGTTGCCTAGATATGGAAATAACCAGGCTAACTTAAAGATAGACAAATATATTTTATTTACTCTAAGGGGAAAAACTCACACCACAGGCACGGAAGATCCAGGCTCTGCTTGACAACGGGGGAAATTACAGAGAGCGTACCTGGGTGATGCACAGGTTTGTATCTCCCAGTCCTAGAAAGTCACGCCTAAACTATGTTCCACCTCTTAAAGACTGTTGGTTAACAAGTCTTTTCCCGTTACTCTCACTTGCTGCATGTGATTTTTTTTCTTCCTGTCATTCATGTTTGGTTCTGACCTAGGTCTTTGAGCCATCCAGCGTCTAGTTCCTGACCATCCAGACAGTTTTGGGCATGGGCTTCGTCTTGTAGTATGGACCTCAGTTAGCCCAGTCCTTGGTTGACCACTCTCACAAGCTCTGAGCCACCATTGCTTCAGAACATCTTGCAGGCAGGACAGGGGTGGATTGAAGGTTTTACTGCTGGGTTAGTGGTCCCACTGCTGAGATCCTTGCCAGGTTATTGAAGATGGTCAATTCGGGCTTTCCTCCTCCATTGCTTGGAGTCCTCTAGGCTCACCCCCATAGGTTCCAGGGCGTTTCCACTGCAGTAGGGTTCCACAGTACCCCCTAAATGCTTCTCTGTTCAGTCTCTCCCTCATTCCTCCCTCCTTAGCCTGAGCCCTCTTATTCCCATCTCCATCTACCCCTAGTCCACCTGCAAAATCTATTCTATTTCCCGCTCCAAGGGGAGATCCCGGCATCACCCCCAGAGCCTTCCTTGTTTCTTAGCCTCTCTGGGTCTGTGGATTATAGTGTGATTATCCTATTATACAGTTAGTATACATTATTATTATACAGTTAATATCCACTTATAAGTGAGTGCATATCATGCTTGTCTTTCTGGGTCTGGTTTGCCTTGCTTGGGATGATTTTTTTTCTAGTTCCGTCCATTTGCCTGCAAATTTCCTGATGTTACTTTTCCCAACAGCGGTTGCAGGTAGTTCTTGTTTTTTGTCTCCCACTGAAGAGCCCTGCTTGGGGCAGTGTGGGAGGGTGTGACTGAAGCTCCAGCCCAGACACTCCACCCTGGTGGTGATCCGCTTTAGAATAGGAGCTCTGGACTTTGATGGCCTCTGCTCCCCAGTTTCAGCCAGCTCCTGAATGTCATGAGGGGGGAAAATGTTACCTAATTTTGTTGAGGCCCATTAAGGCAATGCTACTTCCTCCTGGCTAATAAAATGGAATATAAGTTCTGGCTCTGGCTCTGGGTAGAGACCAAGACACAAAAAATTCCAGGATTTCAAGCTAAAACAAAACAAAACAAAACAACAACAACAAAAAAAACCAAAACCTTATCCAACTAGTGCTAGCAGTGTGAGCAGCCCTGTCTCAGAAAGGCTAATTCATGCTAAGCCACGCTACAGAGATGGGAGGAGTGGTCACCTCTGTAATGGGATGATTGAGATGATGTGCTTTTCCTTCCTAGAGACCCTGCTTAGTGCAGTCACTCCCGGAGCCCTGGCTACAGGACTGTGCCGAGGACTGCCCACTTCACCCGGGAAGCTCCCCTGCCTTTTCCAGAAGACACACTCGCTCCCGTGGCTCTTAGACTCTTCTGTGATGTTCCCTGAGCTTGAGATGCAGGAGTGGTAGTTGTATCCCTTGTTGCTGGGCACCCCAGGGCTGCTTTTCCTCCGCACACTGGCAGGCTGTGTTTTCTGTAATGATCTCCGTCTGCTGCAGAGAGCGGGCCCCTTGACGAAGGCAGGAGCTGCGCTTCCCTCCCTGCTCTCACCCCCTCTTCCCTCCGTTCCACCCTTTTCCCTTTTCCCACTTCAAATCACTTGTACCCTTCTCTTTCTCTCTCCACTGCCCAACCCTTGTTTCCTGACTTGTGGTCACTCCAGTTTTATGCTCATACCTGAATGTGTGGAGCGAGGAGCTTCAGATTAGAGAGAACAGGCAGTGTCTGTCCTTCTGGGTCTGAGTCACCAGATTCTGGGTTCTCTCTCTGGCACAGCAAGTGCGCTACCGGCTGAGCTGTCACCCTCACCCTTTGTTCTGTCCCTTCCTATACCAGGGTGACGTCATTGAACTTGAAGATCTAAAAATGGCCAATTAAGTCATCTCTAATGAGGCCTCTAATTTGTACTTTATTTTGTTCTACTGAATAATAATTATACTCCTAGTTTTCTTGGGAAAAAATCTATCATTAGGGGTTACAAGTTGTTATGTTCTATTTCTTTCTTTATACTCTTTCTTTTAAAATAATTTAAAATAATAAATCTGAGTTTGTATATAAGAGCCAGGCTGGTGGTGCACACCTTTAATCTCAGAACTCGGGAGGTAGGGATAGGTGGATCTCTGTGAGTTTAGTTTGGCCTGGTCTACAGAGTGAGTTACAGGACAGCCAAGACTACACAGAGAAATGCTGTCTCAAAAAACCAGCCCCTCACTGGGCAATGGTGGCATACATCTTTAATTCCAGCACTTGGGAGGCAGAGGCAGGAGGATCTCTTGAGTTCAAGACCAGCCTGGTCTGCAAGAGTTTGTTCCAGGACAGGCTCCAAAGCTACAGAGAAATCCTGTCTCAACAAACAAACAAACAAAAAAAAAACCAAAAAAACCCCAAAACAAACAAAAAACCAACCCCTTCCCCCAAAAGATCAGAGAATGTATAGTCTGACTATAGTTTTAAGCTTCAATAATATCACAAAGTACTACAGAGTTACAGAAAAGGCTTCTTTGAAAGTTTATTTAAATTTATAATTGTTTTATGACTTTTGAATAACACAATTTTAAATCTTTTCATTTCAGCCCTTTTTGAAGAAAAGCTTATTTAATGTATGATGTTCAATTAATGATAACAATAAAAATTAACTTTTTATTGTAAAAATATTTTACACAATTAACAATTGTACAAAAAAATACAAGGCCACTTGGCTTCCACAAGTGTGTATGTGGGAAATGGCAACAAGCTCAGAAACTGTGGATGAACTGGAGGCCCCAAACATACCCTTCACATTTGCTGAATCAAATAGTCCAAGGCCTCAAGTTACAGAATTGTAGCAGAGAAGCCCTGTGCGCCTGTGTGTTTGTAGCCTTTCTGATAGGCTTCCTTCCTGCCTATGCGGCGGTGTGCTGTGTGTTGAGACTGCTGTATTTGGCATGCAGAAAATCTCCAAAAGTTAATGCTTGATGTACCATCAGGAATTTTGCATTCAACCCTTTCCCTTTTTTGAGATATAGTTCATATACTGTAAAATCTATCCTTTTGAAGTACACTGTTCAGTGGTTTTAGTATGTTTAAAAGCTTGGCTGAGCATGGTGTCACAAACCTGTAAGCCAGCCTTTGAGAGGCAAGGAAGAGGGCTGCTATAAGGTCAAGGCCAGCTTTGTTGACATAGGGCGCTTTAAGCCTCACCCCCAATTACACAAATCAACAACCAACCAAACAAACAAACAAAAATACCTTATAATAACAAGAAAACCCTTCCCTGAAGTTTGCCACTCTGATTCAGTAAAGCTTCAACCGATGTCTTGGCTGTCATTTGCTATGTCTTCTTTCTTTCAGCTGGGTGACCACTTTTTCTGGGTGGATTTGGCCATTCTACATATTTTACATGTATAGAATTTTATAATATTTTGTATCTTGACTTTTTCTTTTAGAATTAGTCAACAATGACTCTTAGAGCAGTGTTTCAGGATTTTTTTCATTTCTACACAATGGTTCTTACTTTATTAAATGATACATTTTTTTTCTTTGAGACAGAACCATTGTTATTACATTTTCTGTTTGTGGCAGTTTCTAGACAGCACTTTGTCAGACATGAGTACGGCTTCCTAAGCTAGGTCTTGGTCACACCCCATATGGGGTCACAGACCAGTGTGAGGGCTACAAAATCTCGGCAACCGTCAAAGGTTTCTGAACACACAGTAATCAAATTTAATTCAAAGTCACATGTGCAATGAATGTCAGCGTCTCTGGCAGCTCTCACCCGTGTGCTGCACGGCACCACGGCACACGGCATGGACACATCGCCCCGTACATGCCATTCTGCTGCTCAACACCAGTCAGCGCTGCCCAAAACCCCGTGGCTCAGGTTCCAGGCTGGTGGGAACTGCAGTGCTCTCATAGAAACCAGGGCTCAGTTACAGAAATAAAGACCTCGTCTATGTTCTTACCATTCCTCAGCATGTAGCAAATCACTCTATTTCTGGTTTGTACTGTGTTAGAATGTTTGATTTTAAAATTTGCTGTTTGAGCTACTGTCTCAAATTTTATTTAAACACAAAAACAGCATTAAATGAATTGTGGCTTTGGAATAGGAGAGAATTTTCAACAAATTTTGAAATGATTCTAAATATTCTTATGCTATTTTCTACTATGTCTTCATATGAAGTTGTGTTCCTGGCATGGAAGAACATCGTAACGTCAAAGTATTAGTCCATGCTGGAAAGCATTTAAGATGCTTTGTGTCCTTCAGTATCAGATATACAGCCATTATTTAATTCTTTACATAAAAATAAATAAGCACATTTGTCTCATTAGTAGGAAAATTTGTTTTTGTGTTTAATAAGTGGTAAGATTATATGTATACACTGACTTTAATCCCAGCACTTGGGAGGCAGAGGCAGGTGGATCTCCAAGTTTGAGATTAATCTGGTCTATAGAGCGAGTTCCAGGATGGCCAGGACCACACAGAAAAGCCCTTTCCTGACAAATAAAACAAACAAGATTATATGTATAGTCAATAATTGTTTGAAAATAAATAATTTATGATTTATAGATCAGTAAATATTTGATTTATATATTTGTATACCTAGGATCATATAAAAACTTCTCAGGCAAAATAAGGTCACAGGTGGAAAAAGTTTTAAGAAGTCCAGGACTTGAGGGATGCAAGTGAGGATTTTTTGCTTGCCCTCCTGTGCACCTATTCAGCTTCCATTAGATTAGTATGGAGTTATGTCGGAATGGTTGCATGTGCGTTAAAACCTTGTTCTTTGGCGACCTTAAGACCGGAATTAGAAATGCCATCCTTGGAGTCACTGAAGCAGCAGTGGGTTGTAGGTGTGTGTCTCTGTGTTGTGTGTATACCTAGATATGTTTCACATCTGAAAGTCCAGTAGCAAAGAATGTAGTGCCAAGATCTGTTTCTAATGTGACTGTCCATTAAGAGGAATAAGGGTTCTCCTTAGAGTAATGGTGTGCTGTGCCAAAAACAAAGAAGTGTTGAAAGAATGAAAAAACTGTTCAACTCCCATGAGTTTATGCTTCAGAGAATCCCTCTGGCCAAATCTTGAGTATTTTCAATGCCAAAATAAATAATAAATGTAGCTCATTGCATAAATTGAAATCCATGAGTACATACTGATATAAATATAAGCACAAGAATAAATAAAGAGAGCTGGGAAGAAAACTCTACCTTACTTACCAACAAATAAAGGTAAAATATATTAGATTTGAGCAAACTCATCATTGGAGTCTATAGTAGGCGAAACTTTGATAAGAAGCAGGATTTACATAATTCTAAAATGTTTACCCACAAACATACTATTTACTCTTTAATAAGTAAAAAACGTGAGTGAAATCATGCTAGAAACCATCCAGTGATGCTTTTGTCTCTTAGGATAATGAACTTAGAACACCAACTACTCTGTTATTTTTTTATGATTTTTTAAGATAATAATATAAATATATTTCCCCCTTCCCTTTTTGTCCCCCAACCCTTCCCTTGTACTCCCTTTGCTGTCTTTCAGATTCATGGCACACACACACATACACACACACACACACACGTATATGTACACACATATATAATACATCCTGTTTGTATTATTTAGAACCATCCATTTATCATCTATCATATTCTTATAATATAGGAATGTGCTCAGTGCATATGCTATAACTTGTGTATATATTGTTTCAAGACTGACCATTAACGAGAAGACTATTTCTCTTGCTTTCAGCATTCCTTAGTTGCTTTTGGTTCTTTGTCTATGGTTGAACTTTCCCTCTTCCATATTAGCATGCCTATTAATGATCTTCCTTGTTCAGGCCTTGTTTAAGCAAACATGTTGCTGAGACTTTATGGGTGTAGCCTCTCCGATTTTTCTAGGAGACACACTCTCCCAGCCAACTCTTTGTTTCTCTGACTCCTAAAATCTTTCACTCCTTCTCTCCCAATAACCCCGAGTCTGACACGCAGGAATTGTGTTATAGATCTGCCAGTTGTGACTGGGCCCTAAACTCTGCAGTTTGCTCAGTTGTGGGTTTCTGTAATACTCTTCTTCTGCTACAAAGAGAAGTTTCCCTGAGGGGTGAGAACTCCGTTGATCTGGAGGTATGAGGATAAATATTTAGAATGTAGTTATGGATTACTCTGGTTTAGTAAAGTGCTTGTAGCTTCTCCTCCATGATTCTTGACATTTCTAGGTCCATATAGTTGGCTAGGCTTCCGGTACCAGGCATGATTTCCCTCTTGTTGGTCTTAGGGTCGGCTACAGACCAGATGGTTACCCTCAAGGTATACATACCACTACTGCACCATTAGCGGTTATCGGTTATCATGCCCCACTAGTCATTGTTGTGGTTCATCGGCTTCATACCTAGGAAGGACTATTGGTTCCTTCCCTCCTTTGAAAGCTGACATAGTGCCATCTGGTACAATGAAAGCTAGTCCGAAGGAGGATGCTTTCGGGTCAGATCCAGCTCAGGTTCTCTAGGTCATCTATCCAAAGTGCATGGTTTCTTCAGTTATAGGGACTTACCTTCTGTCTTTGGGGAAAACAGTAATAGCCTATAATGTTTTGCAAATCTCTTAGATAACCAACAACTCAAAAGTGGTCTTCTCATGCCTACTGCTGAGGTTTTTGTTAGTCTATGGTTCTTATGGGAGCAGTGCCCATCCTGTCAGGAAAATTCCACTTAAGAACATGTGTTTGTATGCACAGTTACTTATGTGTGTTGTAAGTGCTGTTAGATAGACAGTAAATAGTATGGTTCCTCCTCCTTCCTTTTCCCTAACTAAAGTCCCACCTGCCCCCATCTTTCTGATTTTCCCCTCCAAATTATTTGTACTTTGCTACTCTCTTCCTCTTCCTTCTTACCAAACCCCTGAATTGTCCATTCTACTTTATTACTGGCTTATATATTCACATTTGAAGATTTGGAATTAAGAGCCTCCAATGAGAAAGAACATGTAATATCTGTATTTCTGGGTCTGGGTTACCTCACTCAATTGAATGTTTTTTAGTTTTGTAGATGGAAGTTTCTGTCCTATCCAGTCCTACAGGCATTCAGTCCCAAAGAAACATACAGAGGCTTATAACAGTTATAAACTGCTTGGCGTTTTAGTTCATGCTTATTATTAACTAGCTCTTACAACTTAAATTAACCTATAATTCTTGTCTATATTTAGCCACATTGCTTCATACCTATTCTCAGGAAGGCATTCTCATCTTGTTTCCTCTGAGTCTGGCTAGTGACTGCATCTCTGCCTTTCCTCTTCCCAGAATTCTCCTAGTCTGGTTGCCTCACCTATACTTCCTGACTGTCTACTGGCCAATCAGTGTTTTATTAAACCAATATGAGTAATAAATCTTTATAGTATTTAAGAGCATTCTCCCATAGTATTTCCCCTTTTTTCTTTTCAAAACAAGAATTCTCTGAATCTAATCTTTTTTGTTTAGCTTTCCCCTTGACCAATATCCATAACAACTTGTAACCAACACACTAAACAAAGACAAAAACATCCATAATCCATTTTGGGGGGAAGTGGGCATAGTTTTCTAGGCTACTTCCTGCTGATTGGGACTGCTGATAATCTTATGGGGACCCAAAGAAAATTTAGGATAATGGTCAAGTTCTAACTGGAATATTCTGTGAAGCTGGATCTTCTCAGCCAACAGTCTAGAATCTGTTCTGGATGGAGAACTCAGAGGAAATTCAACAGAGGTGCTCTGAAACATTGGATCATCTGGGCCATTCACTCCTATCAGAGATTTTTCAGGGGATCTTCTGTAATCAGGCCTCATTTTTCTTAATCCAGAATGAATCTACAACATCTCATTTCCTGTGGAAACAAAAGCAAAACCTCTTCTCCAAAGTAACATATCTTTTGACTTAAATTTTGAATTCAAGGCATTTTCAAAATATATAGGTTGGATTAATCCAACAACATTTATAATCAGATTTCTTTTACCAGTTGTTGCTCCTTTCTCAATAGTCAAACAATTCAAGGACAACACAATAACACACAGTATACAGATTCTCTGTGTATTTTTCATCGTTATGTGGCTTTAAAAAAAAACTCTTTCTTTTATCTTTATTTTTTAATTTTTGTTTTTTTAATACAGGGTTTCTCTGTTTATCTTTGACTGTCCTGGAACTCACTCTGTAGACCAGGCTAGTCTTGAACTCACAGAGATCTTCTTGTCTCTGCCTCCTAAGTGCTGGTATTAAAGGTGTGTGCCACCACTGCCTGGTCACTCTATTTCTTTTTTAAAGGATTTTGTTGATCCTTTTTCACTTTCCTTCCTTCCTTCCTTCCTTCCTTCCTTCCTTCCTTCCTTCCTTCCTTCCTTCCTTCCTTCCTTCCTTCCTTCGTTTTTAAGGATTTGTTTATTGTGCATACAGTGTTCTGCTGGCATGCATGCCTGCACAGCAGAAGAGGGAACCGGATCTCACTATGAATGGTTGTGGCCACCATGTGATTGCTGAGAATTGAACTCAAGACCTCTGGAAGAACATCCAGTGCTCTTAACCTTTGAGCCATCTCTTCAGCTCCTGTCTATCCTTTTTTCATATATATATAGTTTGTTTGTTTGTTTGTTTGTTTTTTTGAGACAGGGTTTCTCCATTACTCTGGGGCCTGTCCTAGAACTAGCTCTTGTAGACCAGACTGGCCTCAAACTCACAGAGATCAGCCTACCTCTGCCTCCCAAGTGCTGGGATTAAAGGTATGAGCCACCAACACCCAGCTAGTATTTTTAAACACATTGTAAACCGTTTAGAGGTTCTTTTCATCTGAATCTGCCTTTACTGTATATCTCTATCTTTTTCTGACCACATGAGCCTTTAATCTGCTAAGCAATATGGCTAGGATTAAAGCTGCAGCTTTGGTGGCTAGCTCTGCCCCATTCTTTGGCTTTCTGAGAGTCTAGCTTCATGGTGAGGGTATTGGCAGGAGCCACATTTATTGCCATAACTCTGTGGAGTTTCTAGGTCCTTGCTACCACCAAGAAGACTGATTTCAGCTGCTCATAAACATCATTTAAATGTTTGGTAGCAGAGCTTTATAGCTAAACATAGATAAGAATTATGGGTGAATTTAAGACATAAGAGCTAGTTAGTAATAAGACTGAGAAATAGGCCAAATAGTTTATAATTATTATAAGCCCCTGTGTGTTTCTTTGGGACTGAATGGCTGTGGGACTGGGAGGAAGAGAAACTTCTGTCTACAAAGTTCCATCTGCTTAGTTGCAAATATCATGATTTCATTTGTCTTCACAGGGAATTGTATTCCATAGTGACTATGTAGCATATTTTCTTTTATCTGTTTGTTGGTCGAAGGAGAGTTAGGTTTTCATTTCTTTTGTTTACAGTCCCTCACATCCTCTCTAGCATTTGTTGTTGTTTGTTTTAAATTTTGTTGATTTTTTTTTCCATTCTGACTGTGGTAAGATGAGCTCTCAGAGTTTCTTTAATTTGCCTTTCTCTGACTTCTAGGGACAGAGAACAGTTATTAGTCATTCTTATTTCTTCTTCTGGGAACTCTGTTTAGATCCTGAGCCCATCTTTTGAATGGGATTTTATTTTTGACCCTGTGTTTTCCGAGTTTGTTAAATACTCTGTATATTAATTCTCTGTTAGCTGTGTAGCTAGCAAAATTCTCTGCCATTCTGTGGGCTTCTTCTTCATGCAACTGTTCCTTTAGCTGTGCAAAAGCTTTTTAGTTTTATGAAGTCTCACTTGTCATTTGTTAGCCACAGTTCTTGGACAAACGAGTCCCATTCAGGAAGTCTTTTCATACGTGTATCATGGTAGGGCATGGCCTGTTTTCTTCTAGTAGTTTCAGTGTTTCTGATTTCACATTCAGGTCTTTAATCCATTTGGAGGTAGATTTTGTGTGAGGTGATAGATACCAGTCTAATTTCATTCTTTTGCAAGTGAACATCCAGTTCCCTCAGCACCGTTTGTTGAAAATGCTTTCTTCTCTCCAGTGTACATTATTTGCATCTCTGTCAAACATGAGAGGGCTGCAGTTCCGTGCACTCACGTCTGGGCCTTTGCTTTTGTTCCACTGTTGTGCATGCCTGTTTTTGTGTCAATAGCTTATCTCTTATTACAGTGGCGCTGTGATATGTCTGTGATATGTCTGGAAGGACAATCTCTACAGCATTGTTCATTTTGCTCAGGATTGTTTTGGTTATCTAGGAGTTTTTGAGGTCATATGAAATTTTAGAGAGTTTTCTCTATTTCAGTGAAGAAAGATATGAGGACTAGAATTAGGGCTGTCATATTCCTGTTAAAAGCACACAAGCCATGTCTACTCTCAAGGAAATATGAGGAAAATCCAAATTAGGGCATTTTCTGTATGTAATTAGCTTGAATGAAGGCCAAGGGGACTCAAGTTTTCCAGACTGAAGGGGACCAAACCACAGTGCAATGCAAGCCATGGCCTTGAACTGGGTTCTGAACATTATCAGAGTAGGAGGAAAATTGGCTGTGCCTCTGTAATGCCTGCACTCTTTTATTTCAATGGTTGGAGTGTGGGTGTTAGGACAGCACCCTAATTTTAGGAAACGTACCCAAGTATTAAAGGCAAATAGGAAATTAGGTGCCACTTAATTAATCTCCATTGGTCTGTTTGTGTGATGAGATGGAGAGTTCAGTGATGTAAAATGTTAGCAGTAGGAGAAGCTGGGACAAGAGACCTCAGGAGTTCTGTGTGTGGTTAGCGCAACTTGTTCATTCATTTCAAATGATTTCGTAATAAAGTTAGAACAAAATGCCCTCTTTTCCTCACATACTACGCATACCTATGAATCATTTCACCCTCAAAACTCTGCTTACCTAGGAAAAAGTTGTGTGTGAATTTTTTTAAAGGAACAGATTGATGTAAAAGTGAGTTTAAGTGTTTACACAAAATAAATGAATGGAAAATTTAGTCTTAAATGTAACAGTGTCAACATGGGACCTGCTGGTTTTGTTGTCTTATTTTTTGTTTTTAATCTTTGGAAAAATACCCTACAGTCCAAAGTACATAAATCATTTCTTAACAGAGCAGAATTAGGAAAAATAGCACCTGGAGGACAAATACCCCAGGCCCTCACCCCCTTCCCTAACCAAATGACAGACCTTGAAGCAACTTCAAAGCTGCGAAAACAACTGGCTCTGACATGTACCATGATGGGGGAAATATTTCCCACAAGCGTCAAACAAATGCTTCGTCCTTAAAGAGAACAAAAGAAAAGGCAGTGTCATATTTCCTAAGTGGAATTTAACAGTTGAAGTTGAGTTCACTTTATTTACTTATGACTTTTTTGCTACTTGTGAAAAGTTGGTAAACTTAATCAAACTTATTTTTATGTTCGTTCTTACCTTCCCTCACCTCTTTAGTGGTGTGGGTAGAATAAAACATTTTTAAAACAACCAGACTTTCCCCAGGTGACAGCAAAAGTCTGAAAGCTTTCTCTCAAAGCTGTTATGCCCAAACAGGTTAAGTTTCGTTTCACAGTCTTTAGTTTGGCATTCAAGGGTTTTGTGTAGTCGCAGTCGCATGTTTTCTTTATTGCTTTGCAGAAATCATCTTTAGACACACTTTTGTATATTTTACATTGAAGAAAACTTTGGTTATAATCACATGAAATTGCCTCTATTTTCTAAATACTTGTTAATCTCTCTCTCTCTCTCTCTCTCTCTCTCTCACACACACACACACACAGAGAGAGAGAGAGAGAGAGAGAGAGAACGCATAGTTTGTATACTATGTTTTATAAACTCTGGTGCACATGTGTAGCTCACACAATGACTTGCTGGAGTTGATTCTCCTTCTACCACGTGGACCCCAGGCATGAGTCTCAGGCTCATAGGTGTGGAGGTAAATGACTTTATTGGCTGAGCTATTTCATTGGCCCTAGGAAGCTGACAATGACCTGTGCTATTTCATTTTTTTTCAATATTGGATTTAATTTTATTTAAGAATTCTGTGAAAGTCCCATAGATGTATGTGATGTGTTTTGACCACATCTACTCCCACTACCTCCCTCCTACTCTTCTTGGAACACCCTCAACTTTATTTTTTTTTCAAATTGAATTTGTAACCCACTAAGTCCAGTTAGTATTGTACTGCTGGTATATGATAAACCTACCAGTGGCCAATCCCGAAACAAAAAGTGACCTTTCCTTCTTCAGTAGCCATCATCTGCCAGTAGTTCCTCAGTCTGGGGTTGAAGCCTTAGGAACCAGTTCCTTATTCTGGTTTAATTTTGTAAAATTCATAGCTGTAGTGAGTTCATGTGTGGAGGTGCCCTGACAGCATTTCACAAATATCTTCTCCATCCTGCAGTTTTTATATACTTCTGCTTTCTCTTCCACAGTGATTCCTGAGTCTTGGATAAAGATGTCCCGTTTAGTACCTAGCACTCAGTCATTTATTCTCAGCTCTTTGATGAGTTATAAATCTCTTTACTAACCACTACCTACTGCAAAAAGCTTTTCTGATGAAGATTGAGAGTACAGTCGATCTATTGTGTAGACGTGAATATTCAGAATGCAGCTTAGCATGACCATTTAGAAAAATAACAATAGTAGGTTTCCCTAGACATCTGACCTCCCCAGCCATGGGCTTTTGAATAGGTTTACAAAACTGGGCATGAAATCCCTGCTGTGAAACAGGTCTCAGATCCAATCAGAAAACAGTTGATTGCCCCGTACCTGTCACGCCACCAACACACCAGTGTGTGCATCTCATCTGGCAGATCCTGGAAGTACTTAGTATTTTAGCAGTAGGGTCCAGCACTGGGTAAGATCCTTGAAGTCTTTTCTTCCTCTGCAGCCTGCATAGCACCTTCTGGCACCATGAAAGCCAGCCTGCAGGTAGAGAGTTTACAGATGAGTTAGAAATCGATTTATCTATGTCTCTAACTAAAGTGTGCAGTGTCTTCAACAATAAAGTCTTATTCTCTGGTTCTTGTTGGCAACCAAGAGCAATGACAATGACCTGTGCTATTTTGTTGTTTTTTATTGCTTCTCTAACTAATAAATCACAGTGAATGATCCTGTGTGTTGTATAGAGATTTTCATTTGATAACCCATGTACTAAGGGCAACATTGCCCCTCTGTACAGGGCTCCACTGTTAAAACTCCCTTTTAAAAAGCTTCTTTTAACTTCATTTAATTTTTATTTTGTGCATGTGTATGTCTCTTTATCTGCCACTTGTCTGTTGGTGTCTGTGGAGGCCAGAAGAGGGCATATCTTAGATCTCTTAGAGCTTATTGTGAGTCACCCTATGGTACATGGGTACATAGGTGTTGGAAATTAAACTTGGGTCCTCTGGAAGAACAGTAAGTCTTCTAAACTGCTGAGCCATCTCTCCAGCTCCCAAAGTACCTGCTTAAAAGTGTATTAGCTTATAAACCACTCTGTCTCCATAAGCTTCTTCATACATCAGTTTTGGCTAACCCATCTGCTACCCACTCCTCTCTCCCATCCCCTTACCCTCATCTCTGCTTAAACTTTCAACCCTAATATTCACTCCTTGTTGCTTTATGTCACTCCTACTAAATTATCTAATTATATTTTTTGCACAAGTTGCAAAATTGTATGTTTCTAAATAGCTTTTGCATATACTCTTTACTTTGATTAAACCTTCTCCTATTCCCTCGTATGCCCCACCCCATCCCCCACCCCATACTTAAACCTTTCCTTCCAAGGATTCTCCATCTTTACTTTGATTTTATCAATGTTTTTACTATCTCTCATACTTTAATGGTCTGTTCCAAATGGTCCTTTTCTAGTTTGCTGGTTTCCATATGTACTCAAGTTAAACACACAAAGAGAAGAGTTGAAACTAAGATCCGTATATGAGAGAGAACGTGTGGCCTTTGTCTTCTTGAGCGTATGCAACCTTATACAGCAGTACAATTGTTTTCCTTTCTGTCCATCTGTGGGTTTTATGATTCATTTTCCTTCACAGCTTGATATTTCTAAGAAGCTATAGCTTCCTAATGTCCATGGCGATTCCTCTGTGTTAAGTAATTTCTAGTTTCTTTGTTAGTGCCTTTTGCTTGCTGCTTAATCATACACTTTCTCTTACACATTCTGTGTTTTTATTTTACGCTTCTGTATGTGTTCTTTGTCTTCCCAACAACTTATCACCCCCAAAAGAGAATCTGCTGTGTTTATCAGAATCTATTTAAGAAAAATGCTTTTAATATCCTTTGAATACTTGTTACCTAATATATATAACAACATTTTAAAATTTGCATGTGATTACTTTCTAAAATCTAGTGAAAATTAAAATAGTTTTTGGCTTATTGGTATGTGTATTATTTCTTTTTCGAAGAACAATTGTTCTTAGACAAACAACAAAAATATAAAGAAACTAAATAAAAAATCATCAGTTTTTTGCTGTGTGTATGCGGTGCACGTGTGTTTACACGGCCGGAGGTTGATGGTGATTTCCTTTTTCTACTGTCCCCCACCTCATGTTTTAAAGCAGGATCTGTCACTGAAACTGAAGCCTATGCCTGTGCTGCCTGTTCTGCCTGGCCCTGGGACTACGGGGTTACTGTCTTGCCAGCTTTTACTTGTCTGCTGGGAGTCTGAACTCAGGTCCTCATGCCTGTCTAGCAAGCAGCTGACTGACTGAGGCATCTCTCCAATCTGAAGAGAAAAATGATCTTTAATAAAGAAAATTGTAAGCTCAGCATTTTGCTCAATTTAAGAATGTCCCCACTGGAGCTGGACATGTAGCAAATTATTGTATCTGTGGTTTGTACTATGTTAGGATGTTTGATTTTAAAATTCACTATTTGAACCACTGTCTCAAATTTTATTTAAGTGCAAAAACAACATTAAATGAATTGTGGCTTTGGAATAGGAGAGAATTTTCAACAAATTTTGAAAAGATCCTAAATATACTTATGCTATTTTATACTATGTCTTCATATGAAGTAGTGTTTCTGGCGTGAAAGAACATTGTAACGCCAAAGTATCAGTCCATGCTGGAGAGCATTTAAGATGCTTTGTGTCCTTCAGTATCAGATATACAGCCATTATTTAATTCTCTACATAAAAATAAAAAGCACATTTGTCTCATAGTGGAAAGATCCACTCCACTGCGGGTGGCACCATTCCCTGGGCTTGAGGTCCTGGAATGGACTAAAAAGGAGAAAGCTAACTGAGCACTAAGGCTGGATGCATCCATTTTCTTTCTGCTTTTGACTGTGGGTGTGCCTAGCTGCTTCAAGTTACTGCCGCTTTGGCTTCCATGCATTAGCGATTGTAACCTGGAACTGGAGCTGATTTTAACAATTCACCCCCAAGTTGCTTTTATTTTTTTTCCCAGCAACTGGAAAGAAGGCTAAGATAATATAATAAAACACTTGTCATTTTTAATAGATTTATAGAATATTAAATAGTTTCATAAGAAGGAGGTTTTGGCTGTTTTAGTCCCTGAGTGGCCCTGTCGCCCTGGGCCTCTAGTGAGGAGCTTGTCATGGCAGAAGCCTGAGGCAGAGCAAAGCCTCTGTCAGAAAGTAGGAAAAGGTGGAAAAGTCTGAGATTCCACAGACTTGTCAAAGACCTGAAGGTTCTAGCACCTTCCATCAGGACTGTCCACAGGAGCAAGCCTTCAGCCATTGGGAGCGCTGGTTAAGCTGTGCCTCAGAGCAGTGGTCTCCAGGAACACTTTCTCCCGGCACGTGACTCTGATGCTGTTGAAGTCAGCTGTCACTGTCCCTTCTTTGAGGCCCTTCTGGCTGGATGACTTTTGTCTTTGGCCTTCTATTATTTCATCCAGATGTATCTAGGCACAATTTATCTTTCTTTTAAATTCTTCTTTGGATCTTTTGAGCTTTTTGAATCAATAATGTGGAAATTTCTTCGTATCATTTTGAATTTTGACTCTATCTCTCAACCTCTCCTTTTTAAAAGCTTTGAATAGCATCAGACACACCATGGACCTTTTTACTCTAGAGTCTCGAGCTACTTAAAGTATCTTGGGTTGTCTTTTAAACTGGCTTACACTTTCAAATTTTCTAGCCTTTTGATTTTTAATCAATTCTTTCTTTTTGACTTCTATATTTCAAGCTTTTATCTCTCTAAAATTTATTGAATTTTTTTCAGTACAGTCTTGTCACTGTACTATATAACAATATATAACAATAGGGTTATATTCAGAGTAACGTGAAATGATCCTGTCCTGTGTGAACATCATATAGTCTACTTACATGAAGACAGCTAAGATATGAGTAGGCTATAGGATAAGATCTGGAGTCACAGTCGTGGATGTGGTCCGTCATTGACCAGGACATGATTATGTGGTGCACAGCTGTATTTTGCTCTCCTAAGCAGTGTTTTCAAGCTTGGTCTTCATTTTGTAAGATAAAAGTTGAGCTATTTTATACTCTGTGCCTGATGATTTTAACATGATGTCTGAGCTTATTGCTTTCTGTTCTTTTCCTTGTTTTCTTAATATGTTGTTTCCAATAAGATTTATTAGAAAATTATATCAGAGAAAAAACATGTTTGCTTCTGCTGTGTATTAAACCCTTTGCTCATTTGGGCAACTTTAGGGCTACAAAATTTCTGGCACTAGGCTACAGTTTCTTGGGAACTACGTCCTTCTAGTTGCAAGGTAACTTGTTAGAGTGCTGAGATAGAGCAATGGCATGGGTTTGTCACCATGTCTCTGTATGCTAAGGATGTATGATTCATGTTGGAGGCGGGTTGTCAGTTAGAGTTCCTGTGTGGGTCAGGTCCATACTTTGTCTTCTTCCTCTTGGATTTAAAACTATTGTCACTGTTTGCTCTCAGTTCATGGTCATGGGTCTGAGTTGTCTGTTGCCCTATAGTTTATGCATTAAAAATGTTCCATTAACATTTTACATTTTCATTTTATCCTTTAGAATAGACGAGAATGACACCCTTATTTCTTGGTTTTGTCAATTAGAGAAGCTAATTATAGGCCAAGGCTCCCACAAGTGTCACCTTTATGCTTCAATGTTCATTGACTCTCATGGAATTTTCATAATCATTGTCCTTTAGGGTTCAGGGTTAGGTTTAGGATTAGGGTAGGTTTTGGTTAGCCATGTCTCTCCGATCTGAGGATACTATTTTATTATAGTTGGTCTCTGGAGTCATGGGAACAACAGACTAGAGTAATCTGCAGAAAGATTGTATTTGGAACCCATTCTTTTTGGAGGGATACCTTGCTCAGCCTAGATACAGTGGAGAGGGCCTCGGTCGTGCCTCACAGTGATGTGTCAGACTTTGTTGAATCCTCTTGGGAAGCCTTATACTCTCTGAGGAGTGAAAGGGGAGCTGGAGTCGGGGGAAGGTGGTGTGAGTTGGAAGAGGGGAGGGAGTGGGAACTGGGATAGGTATGTAAAACGAGAAAAGATTGTTTAAAAAATAAAATTAATAAAAAGTTTAAATTTTCAAACCACAGTCATGTTTCATAATATTTTTCTATCTGAGCTCCTTGTATCGCTTCAGATGTTTAACAAGAACTTGTCAAAGGAGAGAGAGAGAGGGGTTGTAAGGCCAGGCTTTTGTAGATCATTATCTCCTTTTGGCAGAGGTGGTCAGAGGGCAAGATGTCATTTCTATGTACTCTTAAGCCACTAGAAAAGGTAGTCAGTGGTCAAGAACCCATGCCTAGTTTTAGGTAGATCTGGTTTGTGCTTGGCATTGCTGCCCCAAGGGTCACTTGAACTGTTACTTATGCTCATCCTTAGACAATAAGCTGATCACATAAGTCATATCTTAACTAGAGGGCAGATGGAAAATACAGTGTCCAAACACGAGAGAATGGTTAGATTTATCAGAGTAGATTTGAGAGATAAGAAAATGCTTGTTGGTAGAGGCCTAATAACGAAGGGAAATAGGCCCAGCCCCAACAGATCTGATCGAACTCCTCATGCATGTGCTGTAAACATAGCAGGCTAGACTAGCTATCCACCTGAATACAACAACCATGACATCTTGCTGCTAGGAAGGGATTAGGTTGACTCTCTCAAGTGTCGATGATGGGATATAAAGACTTTAGAGGGGACCTTTCTATCCTATCTGGGCTCCCTTTCTCTCCTTCAACTTATTTTATGAGTGTTTAATTTTAGCTATATGATGGCAATGTTGATTATAGTAATTTATATGAATAATTTATCACTTGGACCTGGTCATAACTTATAATCATTATGTATATTATTAAATAAGTGCCAGGTTAAAGTTGTAAATTTAGTATAATTATGGTCATTTAGCTATGAGTTATGGATAAAACTTTGAAGAAGTTATTGCTTGATACTGTAACAGAAATATTAATTTAAAAAATCTATCAGTTACTTATTGAGAAAACTATACTACTATAGTAGCATGTCTTTCTTTATTCAGAGCTGAATAACTCTTTCTGAAAATATGATTGTGGGTGGAGGACAAAAATGAGATAGCCCTTGCAAGCATGAAGTCCTGAAATAGATCCTAGAACCCAAGGGAAAAGGCCGGCTGTAGTATGTAGTCAACACTTGGGATCCCAGTGCTTGGGGACAGGGACGGGCAAATACCTGGTGCTTAGCTTCATTGGTGAGCCATAGATCCATCCTAGTGAGGGGTCCTGTCTTCACAAGGTGTCCGTGTCCTGAGGAATAGCATCTAAAGTAGGCCTCTAGCTTTCAGACACACCTACACACAAATACACAGAAAATTTGTCTTTTTGAAATACTATTTAATCAATTTAGACATATTAGAAATGTGTACTTCAGCACAGATCTAGGAATTTAAAGATTAAAACATTTTAGTCTTAAGAAATCTTAGACGATTAAATTTTTATAAGCAAAATAAAGGTTGCTCTGGATGGTTAACATTTTGTGGAGCTATGACGGTGAGAAACTTGTATGATTATTGCCTAGGAAACACTAGGTGGTGCAATTGTGCAAGGACCATAGAATGAAGTGGGTTTTCTTTCTTTATTTGGTGCCAGGATTATAGTTTGAGGAAATTTTGGAAATAAGAACTCTCAAAATGCTGAAATAGAATTAAAGATTATTTCCCTTCTCCGGATTGGTCAGAGATTCAGGTAGGAACTTTATCTTATGATCCAGACCACAAAAGACCCAAGCTGTCTGTATATTGTTCATCACACTTGAAGACCTAATTACATCCCCTAAACAACCGGCTCCATTTGGTTCTCTAGGAGTAGTTATTGTGTGCTCTTTGTCTACGATTCTATGAACTTACTCTGCTACTCCAAATAATTTTAACATATCCCACTATTGAGTAATTATTTATATTATTGTGTATCATCTTATCAAGTCGGTCTTCATCAAATCAGCTTTGATGAAAGTAGCTTTCCTCTTGGTAGGTTTTGTAATCATTCATACATTAAAAAAAAAAAAAAGTCTTGTTGGCCAGGCATAGTGGCATATATCTTTAATCCTAGCACTCAGGAGGCAGAGTCAGGTGATTTCTGGGAGTTCAAGGCCAGCCTGTTCTACATAGTAAATTCCAGAACAGCCAGAATTATAAGAGACACCCTGTCTCAAACAAACAAATGCATTCCTATGTGAGTTCAGGACATTAAGTTATTAAACTGAAAAGGCAGTTTCTTTTTAAAAAAAATTTATTGATTCTTTGTGGATTTCACATCATACATCCTGATCCCACTCGTCTCCCCAATCCCTCTTATCTGCCCTCTTCTGTAATAATCTACCCCCACCCCCAAAGGAAAAACCCTAAACCAGTCAACCAACCAAACAAGAATTCTCAGCATAGAAACTGTAGGGTGGCCCAGTGTGTCAAGCATTGCACCCTTTAGTCCATTCATCTTTACTTGTAAGTAGTATTCATTATAATGTTCATTGGTCTGGTTTCAGGCCCCTGGCTTCTGCTACACTATGGACACTAGCCCTCACTGGGACTTCTCTTGAATACTTTGTTGTTGTCCTTTGTCATGGAGATCCTGAAGCTTTGGATCTGCAGGACCAGCCCCTTCAGGTGCTTCAGCAGATTCCAGATGAGGTGGATGTGGGGGTGGGCTAACTTATAGCCCTGGTTCTGGGCTGGGGTGGTAGCTGGGTTGGTCAGCTTGCTGACTCTCCCTCATCCTCACCACCCGGGGGAGCTCTCCAGCACTGTCCTGGCTAGCAGCAGACAGCAAGGAGCAGGGTGGGTTCTCCTGTTTTCAGGTCTGGCTCCCCAGCGCGCACCCACCAGGGCCAGCTCTACTGTTTTGCCCACTCTCCCTACTGCTGTAGGGGTTTGGAAGTGGGGACTGTCAGCTCTCCTGTTTTCTTGCAGTCAGGTGTGGCTAACCTGCATCTACACCAACAGGGTTAACTCTAGTGTGCTGCCTAGGGAGGAATAGGGCCTGTTCTCCAGTGTGCTGCAGCTGGTGAGGAGCAGGGCTGGGTCTCCCGCTCTTGTGACCCCGGCTCCAGCTCTCCTGCCTGCTGCTAGTAGCAAGTGGTGGTGGGGGCATCTTTCCCTCACCCATGTCACCACATGGCAGATGAGGAGGGGCAGGGTCAGCTCTCCTGCTCTTCTTATACCTTCAGGACTGGCTCACCTGTCCCTACCCCAACCGGGTCAGCTGTACTGGGCTTCCCTGGTGAGGTGCAGGACCCCCTCTCCTGAATGCTGCAGCCAGTGAGGGACAGGATCAGCTTCCCACTGTCATTAGCTCAGGGCCAGCTCTCCCACCTGCCCTGACAGTGAGGGGTGGAGCAGGGGGGAGGTCCTCTTTCAGCGAGGCAGTTTCTTAAATGAAAAGTAGCTTGTTGGTTATTTTATGTTTGGCAATAAGGAAATAATGAAGACATTTCTGGTCAGATAATTGAAAGCCTTCTGTCTTAATTCTGAATGGTTTTGTTTTTCTAAGTTCTTCCCTATCTTCAA
The DNA here is from genome assembly GCF_982192425.1 of Myodes glareolus. Lineage (NCBI taxonomy): Eukaryota > Metazoa > Chordata > Mammalia > Rodentia > Cricetidae > Myodes > Myodes glareolus. Next base: position 90,691,533 of record NC_142033.1, read on the forward strand.
ATGCAGTCATATCTGCATATTAAAAAGTTGTGTATGCCTTCCATTTACCTCATGAATAATGTTGTATTGGTTGTGTTTAGATGTTTTTCAATGTTTTGAAAGCACGAAACGAGGCCATCTTGCCTCCTGTTGTTTCTGTTGATAAATTTGTCCTTTTTTTTTTTTTTTGACAGTCTTACTATGTAGTTCATGCTGGCTTTGAACTTTGTAGTCTCCTGAATGCTGGAATTAGAGGCATGGACCATCTTGGACAACTATCTTGCTATTTTAAGGCACTCACTGGTTATCACAAATCAATCAGAACAAGTTTAAGTACTTCAGTCGGCTGTCATACTCACAGAAATACATGAACTATGTTTATTTTCATATTGTTTTCCTGTGAATCAGATACTCTATCAGACACAGACTCAAAACTGATTCAACTTATATTTTACTGAAGATTTGGGTTACTGGACATCAAAGTTAGGGTCTTGCATGTGCTAGGCATGTATTCTACTTCCAGGCTTCACTAATTTGGTCAAACAACATAATAGTTCCCTTCCCAGAACCCACATGGAGGAAGGAAGAGAAAGGATTCCTGCACATTATTCTCTGATCTTCACATGTGTGCTATGGCATGGAGAGAGATGTGCAATGTAATAAATATTTTAAAAATATGAATTCAGATTTTATTGCAGACAATTTGCTAACTTTGAATTATTGCATATTATTATACTATTCACAGTAACTGTTGGAGGAGATTCAGAGGGAAAAGTTATCCCCTTCAGTCTGTGAAATAGATGTGTGTTTGTGCAGATTCAGACACACTCATCAGAGGCTGTTGGGGAGCTCTTCTAAGTATAAGCAATTGGGCCATTGCTCATGGCTTATTTGACAGTGTATATTTCTATTTATATCATTTTTGTTGAAAGTTTTTGGATATGATATACTTATAATTTCATGTAATTAGTATTTTAACAATATTGGCTTGGTATTTGAGTCATGCTAACCAACTTTACATAAAATGTTGCAGAAACAATTGTGGAATTGGAAGATGACTACTTTTATAGTAGTTGGCAGCCTTTAGAAAATGACTGGATGTTCCTGCAGATATAGCCATTATCAAAATTGCCACCATTTAACAGCACCCATGTTAGCTCCATTAGCCGGGGGCTGAATAGCCATGAAAATGGGAGTGACCTCTGACCTCAGAAATCATTCTTTTAAAAGAGGATTGTAGCGTAGTGATAGGAAATTTGAATTGCTCTCGCAGCTGCAGTGTTTGTTCTGTGAATGCTTAATTTATTTTAGAGTTATACTTTTGCCTCCAAAGCTGTCAGTCTCTCAGAGCATCGCATTCACTTGAGGAAGGGGGAAAGCTTCCTTCCAGGGCTGTATTATTGAATGCAGTATTCAGGCTTCAAATAGTTTCATTTAGGTAATACATATAGTTTCAAGAATGGGAATCCTCACATTTGACACGCTCTGTTAAATATATAGCTCATTCCAACCCCGTCCCAGATACTGCTATGCAGGCACTTATTTTGGATAATCCTTTTAATGACTATAACTCAACTTCTTAGCTATGTAGAGGCCTGGTAGAGTGTGGAGGTCTCTCTCTCTCTCTCTCTCTCTCTCTCTCTCTCCCTCTCTCTCTCTCTCTCTCTCTGATGTAGGAGTGTGTATAGCTGTGTGTGTGTGTATATATATATATATATATATTTATGCATATATATATATATAGTTCAGGTTTGTTTGGGCTTTGTAAAGAAGTTGCGTTTGTATTCTATATGTACAAGTTTCTTTAGCTGTTTAGAAGATAATCTTTGCAAAGTGCATGTAGAAACTTAGTAAGCCTTATGTTCGGTGTGCAGTGTAGTTGCTCATAGAATATTCATTAAGTAAGAGATTGCTGCAGCTGATCTCATGTACTGATTGGAAACTTAAACCAAAGAGGTTTGAGAATGATATGAAAAGCGAGCTGGTTTGCAGCCTCATTAGTTTGAAGTTTTTAGCCAGCGTGTATGCCTTTGGTTGTTATATGAACCTTACATTTCTTTAAAATTTAATAATGACTTGGTTGATCAGAGAAAGAGAAAAAAGAGTGTAGAAACCCACAACCTGAAGCTGAGGTGCAATACAGGCATTAATTTTAAAGTTTAATATTTGCTATTCTATTTTAATAAAATCAATGACTTTTATAAACAATAAATGCTGTTATCAGTCTGGATGGTGGTGGTGCAGGCCTTTAATCTCAGTACTTGGGAGGCAGGAGCAGGTGGATCTCTGTGAGTTTGTGGCCAGTCTGAGTTCAAGGCCAGCTAGTTCCAGGACAGGCTCCAAAGCTACAGAGAAATCCTGTCTTGAAAAACCAAAATAAATAAGTAAATAAAATAAAAATTAAAAGAAGATAAAGAAAGTTATCAGGAAGTTTTTTAACATTACATAATTAAGGATAATGTATACTGAAAATCCTTGTGTAATTATAACCTCATATATGTTGTATTGTGTTATACATATTTATTTTATGCAATTTTGAAAATTACATTATAACTTCATTATATACCATGTTGTAGTGTGTTATAAGTCTTGTTCTTGTTCATAAGAAATATATACTTGTGTGCAGTTAGAAAAAAATCACAAACTATAGCTGAACCCTCACTGGATTAAAATGCTTCAGTCTTAATGGAGCCGATGAAAAACAAATACATAATTTAATCATGTGGATTTTAGGAAAACTATATCCTTTACGTGGTTCTAGATTGCTTTCTTTTTGTATTTTGTATGTAATGTAAGTGCCCACATAAATGTACCAGATTATTAGCATACAGAGTATAAAATATTCATTTCTGCTTTCTGGTTATCCGTTAGCATTTCTCTATGTGTGAGGGTTTGAAATGCGTCTTCCCAGCAGCAACTCTGTTCCTTAGCCAACCATAAGAGGGGGCTTCTACACCAGCAAGCTGCTTTCTTTGTACAGTGCATGTAATTGTTTGCCCTGAAGGTGACTGTTTTGTGTAATGAACTTTCTGATTTTCATTCTTTTCTTAAATTCATTTGAATAATTTTATTTGTACTGGTAGTTAATATTCTGACCTTATAGGAGTCTAAACAACCTACTTATTTAAGAAAAACGGAAATGTTTCAAAATTAAAAGAACAAATATTTGTGTCTATTAAGTATTTATAAGCATAATTAGTAAATTAAATACTATTGAATATATTAAAGGATTTTTTTATTTCTGTTGTCTTAAATATACTTCTGCAGACTATCATTAAACCACTCAGATAATCCTACAGAAAGCGCTTCATATGTGAGCTATAGAAATCTAATCATCAAGACTGGAGAGGCGGCTCAGCCTTTTAGAGTGCACACTGCTCCTGTGGGTGACCTGGGTTTAGTTCCCAGCACACACGTGCATGTCTCACAACTGCCTGTAACTCCAGCACCATTGTTCTTTCTGACTTTTGCTGGCAGTGCATTCATGTGTGTAAATCACATACATATACATATCATTTATAATAACATCAAAGAAAAACTTTAAATTTAGTTTTCAAAATTCATGATGTAGTCTTAGAATATAACCTTTAAATAGGATGTCAATAAAAATGGAGACAGTATTTGATTTATAAAATATAGACCCGACTAACTCAAGATAGGACTTATGCATTCATCTGTGTATCTGTAAATTAACAATAATGCTTACTAAAATTATTCACATTCTTTGCTTGTCTGTAGGCAATAGATAGTTCAACTACTAAGAAGGAATACAGTACTAGATAATTAATTTGACAATAGTGCAACTCTGGAATAATTAAGATTTTTGCCTGACTTTTTGTTGTTGTTTGTTTTTTTATCTATCATTTGTGAGACAGACTTCACTTAATCTTATGGAAGCCTTGGCAATGCAAAAGATTATCTCTCCTACTATCTTCCAATATATGTACAATTTTCTTTTCCTTTTTCAAAAAAAAAGATAATCTTGCTAGGTAACCCATGCTGGCCTCAAACTCTTGCCTGAGCCTCCCAAGTGCTGGATTTACAGGCATGAATGTGGTGCTCTATTCAACTTTGACTTCATATTGTAGTGGAGGGTTTAGATCAGGGGCCCAGAACTCAGTGATAGAGTTACAATGTTTTCTAGATTAGTAAAAGTTATAGGTTATCTGAGCAGAAAGTGCAAATTAATTTCAAAAACAAAGTATTTGTTAAATAGATAATTTTAAATGATATAATATTTGGGAATTAAATTTTCATCAAGAGTTAATTTTAATAAAATATTTCATATAAGTATTTTAGCAATAAACATTTAATCAGTATTTTTTTAATAGTGCATTAAAGTTATGAGAGATCTGGGTTCAAGAACTACAAAAAGAGAATTTGAGAAAATCTGAGAAACTGCATGCATTCTGGTGACTGGCACTGTAATGTTTTGAGAATATTTTTGTTAGCCATATAGTTATATAAAGCCCAGACTATGTGATTTTAATAGTAAAATAAAAGGGATTGGTTTCCAGTAATAACTTTTTAAAAGGCTCCTTACTGTTGGCGTTGTTGGGCTCCTATTATGACTCCTGGACAGTGGTGTGATGTCAGGCTAGTTCCATCTCTGGATACTATATTACTTTCGAAAATGTAAACTCATGACTGGTGAGTTCTTGTCAATTTGAAAATACATGTCAGCATAATATCTGCTTTAAAATGTTCTCCTTCAGTGATAGGTGAATGAGTGTTTTAAAAGGAGGTGTTGACATCTGATGGCCATATTAAGCTATAAAGAAAATATAAAACGTGGCGGGCTTAAAGCATATGTTTGTTGGTAATATATGCTAAACGTGTTAAGTAGATGAGTGGGCTTCATAGCTGTGTAGTTTGGCATGTATGAATTTCTCTCCCTTAGAATGCCCAAAGTATATATTAAGGACAATTTTAAAATTACCTTACAGTAATTTAAAAAATTATAAAAGGTCTATCTCAGGCTGTAGAATTTTGTTTCTACAGGATACCACATTTCTCAATTTTTAAAAAAAAATTAGATATGAGCATAATAATCAATTCGTATCTAATCCTATTTTGTTTTAACATCTACTGTGGTTTGCATGTACATATGTATGCAGGTGCACTTGTCTGCTCGCTTGGGCAGGTGTGTATGGAGGCCAGAGGCTGACTTTAAGATCATTTCTAGATTGCCCTCCACCTCCTTTTGTTGAGAAAAGATCTCTAAATAAACCTGAAGCTTGTTACTTTTGTTAGACTGGAAGACCAGACAAGTCTGTGGATTCACCTGTCCTTATTACCCCAGCACTGGGACTATAGGTTTGCACATCTACGTAGGCCCAGCTTTTGAGTGAGCAATGGGAAGCCAAACTCAGGTCCTTGTAGTGGCCCACAAAGCACTTTACCCAGGGTGGGTGGTGGTGGCACACGCCTTTAATCCTAGCATTTGGGAGGAAGAGGCAGGTGGATCTCTGTGAGTTCGAGGCCCACCTGGTCTACAGAGAGAGTTCCAGGATAGCCAGGGCTGTCACACAGAGAAACCCTGTCTCGAAAAACCAAAAAAAAAAAGCACTTTACCCAGTGAGCCATCTTCCTGGCTGGCTTGTTTTAATATTTTTCCCCCCAGCTGCACCTTTTATTTATTATAACACCATTAAAAATTCATTAAAAATCCATTTAAGAGTGGGCCATTGCAATAATAAAGCAGGACATAGTTGAGAAGACTGGTAACACCCGCCCCTCCTGCCTATGATGGCACACACAGATCTGGGGCTTGGCGTCCCAGTCCCCAGGCTAGTAGGCGTTTCCACAGCAAGGCTCCTGTCCCCATGTTGAAGTCATGGCCAAGCATGTCTTCTGAACAATGGATGCCGCACAGTCCTCCACCTTAAATAAAGTATCTCCTCGAGGACCACCGCACAGGACTTTGCAGGCCTCTGGCCCAGGCTCTGGCTCGATTTCGTTTCTTCCAGAGTTTGCAAGTCAGCGCCACGATGAGAACCAGGGCAAAAGTCCTATCCATTCTCATCCCGTGAAAGAACAGGACTATGCCCTCTGCGTGTGTCTGTCATAGAAACACTGTAGGTGTCCTCGAGAGTGGAATTAGTTCATGGTGCAAACCAAACTATCCTCTGAAGACCCACATTCCAGGCGGATGGGCGGGAAATTCACATGGTCATTGAAAGTCGGAAACAGCCTATGGACACGTTCAATGCACTGGGACACCACATACCAAGAATCTAGAGTCGGCAGGCTGCTGTCAATGGAGCCCACACCTTCTCTGAGGAGTCTCTTATCCCCAAAGACTCCATAGTTTCATAGAGGTCCGGCTCCACCTCCCATATGGTCTGTCCTGCAGTCCCCTGTTTTAATATTTTATTTGAGATCCTATGCATTTAAATTTTTAGTGTTATATGCTATTTTGATATTAATGGCAGTAATTTAGAAATAATTGGTTATATATACTTAGAATGGATGATTATATTCCATCTGTTTAATGCTAAGGCCTGGACTATGATTCTTGAGCTTCCTTTCCCAGATAATGAGGAACACTTTTAGTCTGCTTTTTATGTCTTTTGAAAATTAAGCCTTATTTGACCTATTCAAAATAAGAAACAAAATACAAAGTCTCGTTTTTATTCTGAGTGTAGTATATGATCATTGTTAATTTATCTGTCAAGTTCATATTTAGCCACTAGGGCTTGTTTTTGTTGGCAGAGAGAAGACCTTCATTTGTTCATTTACTTGGTAACAAATACTATAGAATATTCTCAATGTTCAAGAACCTCAGTAAAGAAGAACACAATATTTATCATGGTGAAGTTGTTTTAGAGCCGTTTGGATGAGACTAGTAAACAGGTCGTAACATCTAGTGTATAGGTTGATGAGTTCTGTGCTTGATGAAAGCACAGGGTACTTGCTGCTAAATCATCTATGGTGGAGTTGGGGTTAGTCTTTTAACCAAATCTTGGTGTTGGGAAACTTCTCTGAAGAAAGTTAAACTTGAGAGCTAACATTAAAAAGATAAAATGTTGGGAGATGCCCTTCAGATAAAATATGTTAAAAAGCAAAGCTATTAGAGAGCTCTTGGGGTTTGAAGGTTTCATTGTTCACAGGCAGGCTTGGAGTGGTGTACAAGGACCTATTTCCTGCGCAACTTGTGTGCCGCTGGGACTCCATTCTTGGTACACTCAGAAGTCATATTAAAGCTTTCCTGAATAGTGACATAAATTATTCTTGTTATTTTTAATAGAGGGATAAAAGCTCTCATAGAAGTATGAAAACGAATTGGAAAGAGTTTGATTAGAGACAGGTATGCCAAGTGAAGACTTTGTAAGAAATTGGTTGAGAGGTGCTGGGGCCATAAACTATAGTGGTCATAGCAAGGATGGAGAAAACTATGTGAGCCTGGAAAATAATCGACAACCACAGCAGAGCTGTTGATTGACTGCATGTGGAGGTTTGTAGAGAAGCTAGTTCTGAAAGTAACACTAGCATTTGGGTTTAGATAACTAAGTACCGGGTCTTTTATTCATTGTGTTTGCTTCTATTCTCCCACCCAACTCAGCTGAAGACATCTTTTCATTGGAAATAAAGAAAATTTTCAGCATTGTCTCCTTTTCTTCTTCTTCTTTTTTTTAACGTATTTATTTATTATGTATACAATGTTCTGTCTGTGTGTATGCCTGCAGGCCAGAAGAGGGCACCAGACCCCATCACAGTTGGTTGTGAGCCACCATGTGGTTGCTGGGAATTGAACTCAGGACCTTTGGAAGAGCAGGCAGTGCACTTAACCTCTGAGCCATCTCTCCAGCCCTCCTTTTCTTCTTAATGTCACTTTGAAGACATGAGTCTTCTGAGGTTTTAACCTGCTTTTTAAACTAACAGGTTAGCTTCCTTATTTCATAGATGCTGGTAGTAAACATGGGAGTCTGGATCAGAGGCGAAGGGCGCATCTTTATATTCATGTGGAAACTGAAGGATCAGCATGTTTGCGTTGACTGTTTCTCCGTGACTGGGAAGAGGGCTGGATGACACATGCACACGCAGTGGTTTGCATTGCTAGCGGGGAAGCGCAAATAAGCAGATGACGGGGACAGTGTGTGCTTGCTGTTTGTTCTGTTAGAGGTACAAGACTATTTTACAAAAGAGTTGAAAAGAGAAAATACTAGTGCCTTGCTTGCAGATAAGTGGGAGATTGTTAGGGATCCATTCCCCAACACCTCAGAACGTAATATTCATCTTTCCTTTGTTTCCATTAGGCTCAAGTTGAAGCTGTTTCTTTTTGTGTCTGATACTCCAGCTTTATGTATGTTATTCTTTCTTGCTTTCTTGCAATCTTGGATCATTGGCTATTTTCAATCCTAAATCTCCAGTCATGGAATGCTGGTTAATATTACATAGTGGGTTCATTTGGCATACCTGAATAAAATTCAAATATTCAAGACAAATCAACAAGAAAGTAATAAAGACATGATATTAGAACAAAAAATTTGGGTGAAGCGCAGTGGCTCATGCTGTTAATCCCATCGGGTGAGAATAGGACCGCTACCACAATTTTTGAGCCAAATCTGAAGCAAGATTTATTAAATACTGGCCAGATCTATACCTGAGATTCCAAGAATACGGGGCCAAATTACATTAGTCATAGGTTTATAAAGGCAAAACCCACAAGTCTACATATTCCCTGCCTCCAACCAGTCAGGAGCAAGCATATATCCTGATGTGCTTCCTGCCTGTGTACCTCCTGCCTTTGTGTGATCAAACACTTCCTGTGCAGTTGGGGCACATTGTTGTTTATAGAAGTGATGACACGTGGCTCGTTATCTGACATGGACAACAGAACAGCCTCCAGCATTCCAGGAAGTTATCTGTCCTGTCCTTGCTCAACTGGGGCTTATAGTTTAGAGGCATTTTTATTTTATATGTATCTTAAGAACAGTAATTTAAACTTAAAATATAACTTTAACTCTCTCATTCCCTTCTTGAATTAAATCCTGAGTCAAATTATTGACTCTGGTGGGTACCTTTTTATACTGGGATCTAATAACCATCAGCTTAATGGCGTTCAGACAATAATTTATGTATCTAGTTAAGGGGTTAATGATGCAAACATGAACAGTAATTACTAGAAACACAAGGGCCAAAGTATATCTCTTTGCTGTGTATCTATCCACTTATCTGCCTATTTATCATCTATATATCATGTATCAATCATTAATATATCTGCCTAATTATTTCTCAAATACTATATATCTATCATTCTGTCTCCTCTCTCTCTCTCTCTCTCTCTCTCTCTCTCTTCTGTCTGTCATCTATTTTTTTTATTGAGCTCTACATTCTTCTCCCCTCCCCTTCTACCCTTTCCCATGGTCCCCACGCTCCCAGTTTACTCAGGAGATCTTGTCTTTTTCTACTTCTATGTAGATTAGATCCATGTATTGTCTCTTTTAGGGTCCTCATTGTTGTCTAGGTTCTCTGGGATTGTGATTTGTAGGCTGTTTTTTTTGTTTTATGCTTGAAAACCACTTATGAGTAAGTACATATGATATTGTCTTTCTGGGTCTGGATTACCTCAATCAAAATAATGTTTTCTAGCTCCATCTATTTGCCTGCAAATTTCAAGATGTTCTTATTTTTTTCTGCTGTGTAGTATTCCCTTGTGTAAACAAACCACATTTTCCTTATCCATTTTTTGGTCAAGGGGCATTTAGATTGTTTCCAGGTTTTGACTATGACAAACAATGTTGCTATGAACATAATTGAGCAGGTGTCCTTGTGGCACCATTGAGCATTCTTTGGATATATACACAAAAGTAGTATTACTGGGTCTTGAAGGTTGTTTCCTAATTTTCTGAGAAATTGCTACACTGATATACAAGAAGCTATACCAGCTTGCACTCCCACCAGGAATGCAGGAGTGTTCCCTTTACCCCACATGCTCTCTAACATAAGCTGTCATTGTAGGAGGAGACGCTTGTTCATCCTGGCCACCCAGAACCAAAATAACCACACAGAAATTGTATTAATTAAATCACTGCTTGGCCCATTAGCTCTAACTTCTTATTGGCTAACTCTTACATATTAATTTAACCCATCTTCATTAATCTGAGTGTCAACACAAGGTCATGGCTTACCAGCAAAGTTTCAGCACATCTATCTCCAGTGGCAGATCCACGGCATCTCTCTGATTCTGCCTTCTTCCTCTCAGCATTCTGTTTAGTTTTTTCCACCTACATAAGTTCTGCCCTATCAACAGGCCAAGGCAGTTTCTTTATTCGTTAATTGCAATTAGCACACAGAGGGGACTCCCACATCATCTCTCCTTTTCTGTTTAAATAAAAAGGTTTTAACTTTGGGGAGGGAGGAAGGATGGATATGGGATCAGGCAAGTATATACCTCAACTAAGGGAATCATTTTAGGGTTTACAAGAGACTTGATTATAAAGGGGATCCCCGGTCCAAGGAGAGATCCCCAGATGGTTCTCTGGACAGAGGAGAGGGTGCCTGAACCGGCCTTGGCCCACAACCATACTGATGAATATTTTGCATGTCACCATAGAACCCTCATCTGGCGATGGATGGAGATGGAGGCGGAGAACCACGTTGGAACACTGGACCTAGCTCCCTAGGTCCAAATAAGAGGCAGAAGGAAAGAGAACGTGAGCAAAGAAGGCAAGGGCAGAGGAAACCTTCATCCGACGTTGGATGGCGATACAGATGGAGACCCATTTTGGAACACCGAACTGAGCACTCCACGGTCCAAATGAGGAACAGAAAGATGAAGAAAATTAAAAAAGTAATCAGGACTGCGAGGGATGCGAGCACCCACTGATACAAGGGAACTGATATAATGAGAGTTCACCAAGGCCTGTTGGACTGGGACTGAACGAGGACGTGATCCAACCAGATTCTCTGAATGTGGCTGACCCGGAGCCTTTTTGAAAAGCCATTGACAATGACACTGGGACTTGCTTCCTCTGCATATACTGGATTTTGGCGCTCCAGTCTGTTTGGACTCTCACCTTTCCTGGACCTGGAGGGAGGGGGGAGGAACTTGAACTTCCCACAGGGCAGGAAACCCTGACTGCTCTAGGGGATAGAGAGGGAGAAGGAGAGGGAGTGGGGGGAGTGGGAGGGTGTTGGGAGGAGGGGCTGAAATGGAAACTTTTATAATTTAATAAAAAAAAAAAGAAAAAAAAGAACATAAATGCTGACAGAGATGTGGGGGAAGGGGAACTCTTATAAACTGTTGGTAGGAGTACAAACTTGTACAGTCACTGTAGAAATAATTATGAAGTTCCTCCAAAAATAAAACTACTAAATGATCTGAAAAAAAAAAGGTTTTAACTTTAACATAGTAACATTACATATAACAAAAACAGGTATCAAGCAGTAATTACATTTATTAATTACAACATTTATATCTACTTTATCTTTTATCGTAACTAAGGAAAACTAGAACTATAAATTCTTCAACTCTATCAAAGACTCCAGAAGGATATAGTATTACCTCAGTAAGCAGGAAGTACATTGTACTCAACTTACAAAACTCTAGAATTGACAGAGACATCTCGCTGCCTGGACAGTCACCCAAAGTTCTTTTGTACTGTTGGGGAATCCATCTTTAGCCTATAGGCCCATAGTATCCAGCAGACTTTTCTATGAAGCAAGAAATTTCAAAGACAGTTCTGCCTATATTTGCAGTTTGTTACTTTTTTTCTGTGTCCTGCAGAACGTTTTGTAGACTCTTTAATGACTCAGGAACCCCAAAGGATCATCTCACCTTTAGGTAAGTTCAGGAGTCATTTCTCTGCAGGTCCTGCATGTCCAATTAAGCAGTCCAAGCAAGAGCAGTTTCTTGTCCAAATGGCTAAGGAGCCTCTTTGATGACTATCTTCCTCTCTAAGCAATTGGCTAAACAACTCCCTAAGGAGCCTCTTCGATGCCCATCTTCCTCTTGAAGTAGCTTGTGCTGCCAGGAGCAGATGTGTCTCATTGTCATGAAAAGTCCTAAGTTATTAAAACATTTTAAATGTCATATTTTGAAGGTCTCTAAAAGATTTGAAAAATACCTATCTAAATGAAATATATCTCTATACATCTAGAAAAATCTAACTAACATGTCTACAAGCTTGACTATTATAGATGAGTATCTATTAACTTATATTTCTTAATTATGCATTACATTTTTAAATGAGCTAAACAAACACAATACCTTAATCAAAATCAAAAATACATATACATATAACAAAATTGACCTTAAATTTGTATTAATAAACCAAGATCCATACCAATAAAATTATTCTTGTCTATAGCATATCCCCCTTTAAATGTAAAGAAACATTTGCAAACAAATTTGGGAATATGGGTGCAGTTCTGTTTAAACTTCTTCCTGCTATTTATTCTGCAAAGATTTTTTCGAGGGATGTATTTTTGAGGGGTGTTCAAGGCAACTTTTCAGGAGTTCTTGGTCCATCAAACCATATTGGTCTGGAAGCAATTCACAGGTTCTCATCTTGTGCGGAAACAAAAGAAGAACCTCTTATCCAAAGCAACATATATTTAGACTCAAATTTTGAAGTCAAGATTCCTTTATAATATACATGCTGGTTTAGTTTAGCAGCTCATACAATGAAATGTCTCTCTGTACTTAGCTCCTTCACAGTCAAAAAATTCAAAGAAAACACAATAATATACATAATTCAGACTCTCTGTGAATTTTCCATCTTTACGTGGCTTATTTTTCTTTACTTCTTTTAATCTATGACTATCTGTACTCTGTCTCTTTAAAGACTTTAACCCCTTTTTTAAAGCATTAATTTTATTTTATGACCCTCTGTACTCTTTTTCTTCTTTCTTTCAAGCCTACATACATTTACCCAACAGTATGACTCATCTGACTTTGTCTTTATTGCATGTCTGTAATTCTTTACTGTCCAGGAGTGTGTTTTAAAATGCTAAGTGCTTCTTAAATGTAAGTTGTGCCATTGCTAGGGGAAATACGGCAGTGTCTGCTTACCCATCAAGTCTAAAACTTAAGCCACGCCATTATTATGGTATAAGCGGTAAGGCCTGCTTGCTCCTCACAGTCCAGCATGGCAGAGATGCTTGCTGCCTCTGAGAGACATGCACAGTGCCCCATCTCTAGGCACACAGCGGTCCATGCCACCCCCCAATCAAATGCTCCTTCTCCCAAAAGAGCCAGAGGTTGTGCTGGCAGCATGGCCCAGAAAGTTGGCATTTTAAAACAGCATCGGCTGAGTCAGGAAAATCTCTCTTAAAGGAGCTCTGGAATGCCACCAGCTGAGAAACAAATGTGGCTAAACTTTTTTTTTTATCTAGAATTTCTTTTTAAGGTTTCTCAGGTAGACATGAATTTAGTCTACCACATTGGCGTGCCAATTTGTAGGTGGAGATGCTTGTTCGTCCTGGCCACCCAGAACCAAAATAACCACACAGAAACTGTATTAATTAAATCGCTGCTTGGCTCATAGCTCTAACTTCTTATTGGCTAACTCTTACATGTTAATTTAACCCATCTTCATTAATCTGTGTATCACTACGCGGTTTTGGCCTACCAGCAAAGTTTCAGCACATCTATCTCCAGCGGCAGATCCATGGCATCTCTCTGACTCTGCCTTCTTCCTCCCAGCATTCTGTTTAGTTTTTCCCCCACCTACCTAAGTTCTGCCCTATCAACAGGCCAAGGCAGTTTTTTTTTATTCATTAATGGTAATCACAGCACACAGAGGGGACTCTCACATTATGTCATCAGTGTTTTGATCTTGACCATTCTTACAGGTGTAAAATGGAATCTCTCTGAGTTGTTTTGATTTGCGTTTCTCTCATGACTAAGGATGTTGAGCATTTCCTTAAGTGTCTTTCAGCTATTTTAGATTCCTCTGTTGAGAGTTCTCTGATTAGGTCTGTACTTCATCTTTTTTTATTGGATTATTTGTTCTTTTGATGACCAGTTTCTTGAGTTCTTTGTATATTTTGGAGATCAGCTCTCTGTCCAATATGGGGCTGGTGAAGATCTTTTCCCATATTGTAGACTGTCATTTTGTCTTGTTGACCATGCCATTTGCTTTACAGAAACTTTTCAGTTTTAGGAGGTTCCATTTATTAATTGTTTCTCTCAGTGTCTGTACTACTGGGGTTATATTTAGGAAGTGGTCTCCTGTGCCAATGTATTCAAGTGTACTTCCTACTTTCTCTTCTATGAGGTTCAGTGTGGCTGGCTTTATGTTGAGGTCTTTGATCCATTTGGACTTGAGTTTTGCACATGGTGATAGATATGGGTCTGTTTTCACTCTTCTAAATGTTGATATCTAGTTATGCCAGCACCATTTGTTAAATATGCTTTCTTTTTTCCATTTGATATTTTTTGCTTCTTTGTCAAAAATCAGGTGTTCGATAGTGTGGATTAATATCTGGGTCTTCAATTTGGTTTCATTGGTCCTCCTGTCTGTTTTGAATGCCAAAATCAGGGTGTTTTCAATATTGTAGCTCTGTAGTAGAGTTTGAATGGTAGAGTTATAGTAGTGATGCCTCCAGAGATTCTTTTATTATACAGGATTGTTTTGGCTATCCTGGGATTTTTGCTTTTCCAAAAAAAGAGTACTGTCTTTCCAGGTCTGTGAAGAATTTTGCTGGGATTTTGATGGGCATTGCATTGAATCTGTAGATTGCTTTCAGTAAGATTGCCATTTTTACTATATTAATTCTACCTACCCAAGAGCATGGGAGATCGTTCCACTTTCTTATGTCTTCTTTAGTTTCTTTCTTCAAGATTTAAAGTTCTTGTCATATAAGTCTTCCACTTATTTGGTTAGAGTTACTCCAAAATATTTTATGTTGTTTGTGACTATTGTGAAGGGTGATGTTTCTCTGATTTTTTTTTCTCAGCCCATTTATCATCTGTGTACAGGAGGGCTACTAATTTTTTTGAGTTAATTTTGTATCCTGCCACATTACTGAAAGTGTTTATGAGTTGTAGAAGTTTCTTAGTAGAATTTTGGGGGTGACTTATGTAAACTATCATATCATCAGCAAACAGTGAGTTTGACTTCTTCGTTTCCAATTTGTATCCCCATTGATTTCCCTTTGGTGTCTTATTGCTCTAGCTAGGACCTCAAGAACTATATTGAATAGATATGGAGAGTGGACAACCTTGTCTTGTTCCTGATTTCAGTGGAATCGCTGGAAGTTTCTCTTCATTTATTTTGATGTTGGCTGTTGGCTTGCTGTATATTGCCTTTATTATGTTTAGGTATGTTCCTTGTATCCCTGTGCTCTCCAAGACCTTTATCATGAAGGGATGTTGTATTTTGTCAAAAGCTTTTTTGGCATATAAGTAAATGATCATGTGGCTTTTATTTTTCAGCTTATTTATATGGTGGATTACATTGACAGATTTTCGTATGTTGAACCATCCCTGCATCTGTGGGATGAAGCCAACTTGGTCATGGTGGATGATGGTTCTGATGTGTTCTTGGATTCGATTTACCAGTATTTTATTTAGTATTTTTGCATCAATGTTCATGAGTGAGATTGGTCTGTAAATCTCTTTCTTAGTAATGTCTTTATGTGGTTTGGGTATCAGGGTAATTGTAACCTCATAAAAAGTGTTTGGCAATGTTCCTTCTGTTTCTATTGTGTAGAGCAATTTGAGGAGTATTGGTATTAATTCTTCTTTGAAAATCTTGTAGAATTCTGAGCTGAAACCATCTGGTTCAATTATCTGGTTTTGATTTAATTTTGGTAAGTGATATTTATCCAGAAAGTTGTCCATTTCTTTTCAGTTTTTCAATTTTGTAGAGTACAGGTTTTCAAAATATGACCTGATGATTCTCTGTATTTCCTCCTTGTCTGTTATGTCCCCCTTTTTATTTCTGATTTTGTTAATGTGGATATTCTCTCTCTGTCTTTTGGTTAGTTTGTATAAAGGTTTGTTTATTTTGTTGATTTTCTCAAAGTACCAACTTTTTGTCTCATTGATTGTTTGTATTGTTTTCTTTGTTTCTATTTTGTTGATTTTAGCTCTTAGTTTGATTATTTCCTGCTGTCTAGTTCTCTTGCATGGGTTTGCTTCTTTTTGTTCTAAAGTTTTCAAATGTTCTGTTAATTTACTAATGTGGGATTTTCTCAGCTTCTTTATGTAGGCATTTTGTACTATGACTTTTCCTCTTAACATTGCTTTCATTGTGTCCCATAAATTTGGGTATGATGTGTGGTCATTTTCATTGAATTTTAGGAAGTCTTTAATTTCTCCCTTGACTCATTGATGATTCAGCTGAGCATTGTTTAATTTCCATGTGTTTGTGGACTTTCTAGAATTAGTATTGCTGTTGAATTCTAGTTTTATGCCTTAGTGATCTAATAAGATACATGGGGTTATTCCAATTTTTTTTTGTATTTGTTGTGGTTTGTTTTGTTACCGAGTATGTGGTCAGTTTTTGAGAAGGTTCCATGAGGTGCTGAGAAGAAGGTATATTCTTTTATGTTTGGATAGAATATTCTATAGATGTTTGTTAAGTCCATTTGAGTCATAACATCTGTTAGTCCCTTATTTCTCTGTTCACTTTTTGTCTCACTCACTTGTCCAGTGGTAAGAGTGAAGAGTTGAAGTCTCCTACTATTAGTGTGTGTGATTTAATGTATGGTTTATGCTTTAGAAGTCTTTCTTTGACATATGAAGGTGCTCTTGTAATTGGGACATAGATGTTCAGTATTAAGATTTCCTCTTGATGGATTTTTCCTGTGACTAATATGAAATTTCCTTCTTTGTCTCTTTTGATCGATTTTAGTTTGAAGTCTATTTTATTAGATATCAGGATAGTATACCAGCTTGTTTCTTAGATCCATTTGATTGGAACTTTTTTTTCCCAACCCTTTATTCTGAAGCAATATCTGTCTTTGAGGTTGAGGTGTGTTTCTTGAATGCAGGAGAAGGATGGATTCTGTTTTCATATCCAATCTGTTAGCTTGTGTCTTTTTATAGGTGAGTTGAGTTCATTTATATTAATGGTTATTAATGACCAGTGATTGCTCTCTTCTGTTAATTTAGTTTTTGTTGTTAGTGATGTTAATTTGTGTGTGTTTCCCGCTTCTTTGGGATTTGCTGCTGTGAGATCATCAATGTCTGTGTTTTTGTTGATGTAGCCAACTTCCTTGGGTTGGTGTTTTCCTTCTAGTACTTTGTGTATGGCTGGTTTTGTGGCTAGGTATTGGTTAAATCTGGTTTTGTCATGAAATATCTTGTTTTGTTCTTCTATGGTGATTGAAAGTTTTGCTGAGTATAGTAGTCTGGGCTGGCATCCATGGTCTCTTAATGTCTACATAATGCTTGACCACAACCTTCTGGCTATCATTGACTAATGAGAAATCCAGTGTAAGCTTCTGTATCTTCATAGGCAGATCTTTCTTTAGGTTGGGAAAGTTTTCTTCTATGATTTTGTTATATATGTTTTCTGTGCTTTTGAGTTGAACTTCTTCTCCTTCTTATACTATACCTATTATTCTTAGGTTTGGTTTTTTTCATGGTGTCCCATATTTCCTGAATATTTTGTGTTAAGCTTTTGTTAGATTTAGTATTTTCTTTGACTGATGAGTTTATTTCCTCTATTGTACCTTCAGAGCTTGAGATTCTCTCTTTCATCTCTTGTATTCTGCTGTTCATGCTTGCATTTGTAGTTCTTGATCATTTTCTCATGATTTCTGTTTTTATAAATTCCCTCAGCTTATTTTTTTTTTATTGTATCTATTTCAGTTTTCAAATCTTGAATAGTTTCTTTCATATTTTTGATTGCTTTTCCTTGGTTTTCTTTAAGGGAGTTGCTGATGTCTTCCAATTTTTTTGTTCGTCTTTTTCTCCATTTCTTTGAGGGAATTTCTCATTTCCCCTTTAAGAGTTTCAAACATTCTCTTGAAGTTATTTTTAATGTCATTTTCTTATGCTTCATCTATATTTGGTTGTTCAAGACTTGCTGTTGTAGGTTCTAGATTTTACTGGTGTCATATTGCTCTTTGTCGTGTTGCATGTGTTCTTACCTTGTCTACTCATCTTTTTCTCTAAGTGCTATGGTTGGGGCTGTCTGTGTCTCTGGTGGTTAATCTTCTAGGTGCCAGTGGGTCTAAGGCTCAGATGGTTGTTCCTCATCGTATAGTCAGTGCCAAAGTTCTAGTTTGGTCACTTCATGTTCCTGGAGGTCGCTCAGCGCTCCCAGGGTTTGCTCTGCTCCTGTGGAGGTTCCTGTCTTAGACCTGCTCTGGTCTAGGTTGCCAGCTAAGACCTGTTTCTGTAAACATCCCTGTTCTGGATCTGATCCTGCAGAGGTCCCTGGCTTGGGGTTGATCCTGCAAAGGTCTCTGGCTCTGATCTACTTCCTCAGAGTTCCTAGACTCAGGTGCACCTGGACCCGCAGAGGACATTGCTCAGGGCTACTCCTTCAGAGGTCCCAGACCGTCGATGCCTAGACCACAGAGGTCCTGGCTCCCTCCGAGGTCCCAGACTCATGCCCAGATCTGCAGAGGTCCTAGCTCAGGCTTAGTTCCTTGGAAGTCCCAGACTCACACCCAGACCCACAGGGGTCCTGGCTCAGGTTTACTCCCTTGAAGGTCCCAAATTCAAACCCAGACCTGCAGCGGTCTCTGGCTCTGGCCCACTAGTTCAGCAGTTGCTCCCCTGTACCTGCTCCTGTGGAGTTCGCTGTCTTAGTTCTTCTCCAGCCCAGGTCTCTGGCCTACTCCTGCCTCCGCAAATGTCCCTGATCTGGATCCGCTCCTGTTCCAGTGGAGTTCACCGTCCCAAGCCCTCTCTGGCCCAGGTTGCTGGTTCAATCCCTCTCTTGTGGAGTTCACTGCCTCAGGCCTGCTCTGGCCTATGTTGCTGGCTCTGGGTAACAGTCTTAATGTATCAACAGTAAACTTCATTGCTATATTTTGCATCAGTATGCAGAAAACCCCAACCTCAGTTGGAAGGTTGAAATTGCTTCTTTTGGGGGGGGGCAGTCTTTGCAAGAGCACAGCAAAGATCATCTTCAATAACAAGTCTACTCTATTTAAACTTGATAACCAATGTGCTGGAAAATCCTGTTTCACAAAGGTGTGTTGTTGGAAATGGAAGAAGAAGGGGCAGCACAATCTCAGACAGAAAGGATATGACTGCAAACACTGTTCCAAAGCTTTGTAATGGCGCTGTAGAGAAATCAGCTCTCATGGCATGCTGCTAATAAATCAATGAACTCCTCTTGTACTGTCTCAGGAACACCTTCTACTTCAACTGTGAATGGGCTTCTGCCAAGTGCAAATGGGGTGTCAGGTAGATTTGGAAAATCTAATGGAATTTCATCTGCAAGCATGTGCAAGCGCTCTTTTAGAGGGATGATCATCATAATCCTCTTGTCTGGGTCACTGTCCTGCTCCTCAAGGAAAGCAGAGGAGGCAGGCAACATGTGCATTTCATTTTCATCCCGTTTTTCTTTTTCTTTCTTTTCTTTCTTCTTTCTTACATAAGGAAACTGCACTCAGTTGTGTAACAAATTCCTCTCCGATCAGAACAAGCACTGTCATTAGTCGCTGGCATCGGTAGATCCTCAGCAGTGGTCTGCAGTTTCATAGCCCTGGCGATTCTCAGTGCCACCATATGTGAAGCTCCAGTGGCTGCTGTGTTTTGTTTGTAGTACTTGTCACCAGTGTGAAGTCTGGCTTCAGCTTTGCTTCTAACATAGTTGGTATCCTTGCTGGCAAAGATCAAATGCCGGCTATCAAAAGGGCGTTTAGTTTGTCCAGCTTCATCGATTCCGCTGACAGAACTTCAGACAACAAATTGCAGTTTCCCAATTCCTGCTGTAATAATTGAAGTAAAAAAATTCTTCACTACATTTATTTTCTTAACATTCTTCTCTTCATGATCCATTATCATGAGACAGTCTTCTAATGAAAATAATATATAATAATAACTTTAATAATACAAAAGATAATACATGGCATAGGTCAGTCAATACAGTTTTTTGCATACCTGTTACTATCGCAAAGAGGCAGTATTGACATCAGTCACAGCTTAATATGAAAAGACCTATAAGCATGTAGATTAAGTTCTCGTGGTACAGAGGTTTTTTTTTTTTACAGTAATTGATTTTATAGTACATGGTTTTACTTTTACCTAGTAATTATAATTCATGAAATGTCATTGTACCTCCATACTGCTGCTTTTGACACAGTAGCTCCTTTCTGCACTTGTGTGTCTGGTCTGAATAAGATATTATGGAGCCAGCCTGTCACTTACAGCCGTATTTGTTCAGGGTCTCTGTGATGGGGTTTGCATGATGGTGTCATCATGCTAGGTACTCATATCTGGGCAGGCATATCTGCATGTGGGCAGACCGTCCTGGAGATGGATAGAGGAACAGTTCTCAGTTCCTAAGACCAGAAGAAAACACATATTTCCGAGGGTCTTAGGCTGCCCCTGTGGCAGATCATTTGTCTCCCAAAGAGCTTATGACCCATAACTTGAGAATTGCTGCCATAGGTGCTTGCTGCTATTTTCAGCTTGGCGGTTCACTCTGATAGTCCACAAAACAGAAAGCGTGTTGTGGAGCCTTGGGGTGCCTTAAGGTGTGCACCTCCAGAGGTAGCCCTTCAGCCCTGGAGTCCTGGGGTGAAGGGCCAACTTTAGGGTTTGGGTGAGTATCTGATCTCTCTGGGGCCTCCAGAAAATGTTAATCCCACCAAGCAAGAATAAGACCGTTACCACACTGTTTGAACCAAATTTGAAGCAAGCTTTTTTAAATACTGGCCAGGACAATGGACACTGCCAGGCCTATACCTGGGATTCCCAGAATGTGGCACTAAATTATATTAGTCCAAGGCTTATAAAGGCAAAACTCACATGTCTGTGTATTTCATGCCTTCATCCAATCAGGGACAAGATTACATCCTGACGTACTTCTTACCTTTGTGCCTCCTGCCTGTAGGTGATCAAACACGTTTCGTGCAGCTGGGACTACCAAACTTGTTTACAGAAGTGAAGACCTGTGGCTTGTTATCTTCCGTGAACAACAGCCCCCAGAATTCCAGGAAGCTATCTGTCCTTGGGCAAGTGGGGCTTATACATTAGAGGTGTTTTTGTTTAATAGATCTCTTAAGTACAGTAATTTAAACTTAAAACATAACTTTAACCCTTACAGTGGTTGTGATCGTAGCATCCAGGAGGTGGAGGCAGGAAAATCAAAGAGTTCAAGGTCATTGTTTGCTACATAGTGAGTTTGACAACAGCACGGGGTACCTGAGACTCTGTTATAAACAAGCGAACCGATATTAGAATAACAAAACTTGTGAATATATTTAAGGAGACAGAAAAAAAGATCACTACCCCAATTTACCATTACATAATGAATATACATGTTAAATTATCACTCATTTTTATAAAAAATAAAAGTATTAAATAAGCATCACAGAATGATATGGCAAAGAGTGAGGTGGAGCTAGTACATATGAGGTCACCAGAGAAGACTTAGAAGAAATGCCTTTGTCAGAAAGTGGATCCCGATGGCCACACAAAGTTCACAGAGGATAGACTCTGAAGCACCCATGTATCTGGTGTGTGGGGGACTGGAAAGAGGGGCCATGTTTTTGAAGAATGCTGAGGGGGGAAAATGATCTACCTAGGTGTTAATGACTATATAATTCTTTATATTGGTCATATGCTTAGTGGTTTCTTTCAGCCTGAAAAGATACACACCAGTTCTGTGCTATGATTTAATGGTTTTGTTGTTTCTGTATTTTTCATTCTTTTTCAGAATCAGTCTGATTTCCAACTTTCTTCCTTCTATTTATGCACTTAGGTGATACTTCTTTCCTTTTGGGGCAGTCCTTTTTGAACAGTTATTTTTTTTAAAGTGAGATATACATATACATAAACATACATACACACATATTTACGTACAACTGAATGAGTTACTTGTACATGCTAGGCAAGAACTTGCAACTTGAACCAAATCCTCATTTATTTTCTCCTTGATGTTGCTTTTTGTTTGTTTTTTTGTCTTAGTCTCCTTAAAAAACTTAATTGACAATAGATTTTTTTCATATAATATATCCTGATTGCAGTTTCCCCTTCCTCTCTACTCCTCCCATCCCCACCTCCTTTCTGATCTGGATCCATTCACTTTCTGTCTCTCATTAAAACCCAAGCAGCTTTGTATGGAATGAGATAAAACAAAAGCACATGGAATTGGACAAAACAAACAGGAGGAAAAGAGTCCAGTAGAAGGCACAAGAATCAGAGACCCATTCATTTGCACATTCAAGAATCCTATAAAAACACTAATCTGGAAGCCATGTACTCAGAGGACCCGTGCAGACCCATACAAACCCTGTACAAGCTGTCTCTGTGACTTCATATGATCTTTAATCATGATATTTTAGAGGGCTTTGTGCTCTTGATGTCTTCAGTGCCCTCTGGCTTTCTTTCTGACTTCTCTTCTGTAGGGTGCCCTGAGCCCTGAGGGGAGGGATTTGATGAAGACTTCCCTCAAAGGGCTGAGTGTTCCAAGATCTCTCAGTATCTGCATTATGTCTGAATGTGGTTCTCTGTATTTATTCCCATCTCTGACAGGAGGAAGTTTCTCTGATGATGACTGAGGAATGCACTGATCTAAGTATAGCAGAATGTCATTAGGAGTTATTTTATTATGACTTATTTTTTTATAACAGTAATATTTGGTTTTATCCTAGACTCCTGTGCTGTCTTGCTTGGTTATCCAAGCAGTGTCAGGAATGGGTTCCATCTCATGGCATAGGCCTGAGTTAGCAGTTGATTACTCTTACACATTTTGCGCCACCATTACACTAGCATTTCTTTCAGGCAGAACACCATTGTAGATCACAGAGTTTGTTAGGTTGCTGGGTTAGTGTTTGTTTATCTTTCTCTTTTTGGTAGCCTGCAGAGTACCTTTCTGCTCAAACACTCTAGAATATAGTGGTGACGATTCTGTGTGGGTGTCAGCTAGAGTGCTCCATGTTCAGTGAGTCGTGTGGGTGTTGTCCTCAGGAGCGGGGCTTGCTGGCAGTCTGTGGAGCACAACATATAATCTTGGCAACAGCCTGGGTTGTTTGGGATTCTCATGATACCCCTTTGACCAACAATTCAATTAGATGTAACACATTCCCAGGATTAGAAGCTTCATTTGGTGACAAGGATAGCCTATTGGGACTCAGCCTTGCCCATTATTTGGCAATTTTATTTAGATTGTCTTAATATATTTATATATTTTAGGAAGCTTATATTGTATTAGATTTTCATACTGCCCATCAAGTGTCCCTTAATTTTTATCTATGTCTCTTTGTATTTCCTTCCTCTGTCCCCCAGCTGGACGCCCCCCCCCAACTGGACCCCTCCCAGGGTGCCCACCCACACCTCCTTTGTAACTGTTTTATTGCCCTTTCCTAATGAAATTTCTGTCAGTTTGGGTTTTCTTTATTCTATTTTCACATTGGGTTCTTGAACTGTTTTATTCATTCCTTCTACTGTGTTTTCATGGGTTTCTTTAAGGGATTCATTTATTTTCTCTTTGAGAGTATCTGTCATTTTCATAAAGGCTATTTTAGGTCTTTTTCTTGTGCTTTAGCTATGTTACAATATTCAGGACCTGCTATTGTACTAATTGTGTTTCATGCTGGCTTCCAGACATCTGGATTTGGGAAGATTGTAATTGTAGGTGCTGATATATGCTTTTATCTTTGTTGGGTGGGTGTTTTGCTCCCAGATTTCTGTTGCCCTGTCTGGTTCTTAGGAGAGTGTGGTGGCTGTGTATTACCTGGTAGGATATTCTTCTGGGATTGTTAGATATGGCCACTGGGGGTTCCAGGAAAAACTTGTTTCTAGGTATTGAATCCTGATACTTAGGAATGGGGATAGGTTAAGATCAGGGTGCTGAAGGGGTCCACAGGAAGGTGGCAAATAGGGTGTTCCTCCAAGATCACTTAGTCCTTTGGGAATGAGGGTATAGAGTGAGAAGAGGTCACAGAAGTAGGTCTGCTGCAGAGTTGGAGATGAGGCTGGGGGATTGGGCTTCGGGGAATGGAGAGAGAGGTGAAGATCTGCAGTCAGCATCTCCGCTTTTCTGGCTGGAGTGGCCTGCAGGTTCCCAGGAAATGCCTAATGAAGTTGGGGATAAACCAATTAGTTGAGGGGAAGGAAGCTAGAAATGAAAAATCTGTGTACGCACACATGTCTGCATGGGGAAGAAGAGAGGTTGCTCTGATATAACCTATCAAAAAGTTCCATTTCCAGTTTTCATGTGGATTGGGTGAGATCATTGCTCGACAGTGGTAAGGAGAGAACCCCAAAGCCTGACTTAGACAGCTCTCTAGCTCTCAGCTCCTGTGTAGTCAGTCATCCCGTCAGAAGTCCTTTGTGCTTCCCGGGTTCCAGGGCACCTACTCTGAGCTCTCGCTCCTCCATAGGTATTTGGTTTCTGGTTTTTCAAATCTGCTGTCAGTTATCTCTTGCCATCTACTATTTATCCTCTAAAATTTTATGGAATTTATTGTGTTCTTATTTTGCCTTAATATCTTTGTCCCATGAAGCCTTCACCCTTGCCATTTTCACATGAGTTGGAAGGGTATCAGAGTATCTAGATGTCCGTGGCCTCTCCCCATCTTTATCAGGATACGGTGCCAAGTCACTTGTAGCTAGTTTTCCTACCAAAGGGAATCAAACATCGACATATGACATTTCCTTAATTTTGATTTACCATCGGCAGTATGGTACTGTTGTTAATACATTCTGATGGAAATCTACACTATAATAAAGATACACATTACTGTAAGATATGTACATTTTTTGAAAACTGTCAAATGGAAACAGTAGTCATAAGAACTTAGGAAATATAATGGATCTATATACATTGTGTAGTTTGTTTTCTTTGAAGAAATAGGTTCTGAAAATGGGCATATGATTTCTGTTTTGATCGTGACTGAGATCCTGTTAAAGTCGGGGAGTGACTTTCTTCCTCTCTCCCTCTTGGGCATGACTGTGCTCTGCTGGCTACACAGTGATGGAGCTGCACGTTGTTCTAAGTTATGTCTTCTCTAGGGACAAGCTGTTGAGGTTTTTCCTCAAATCCCGAGTGCCTACCAATGGGCCTTGCTTAGTTGTTGGCATGTAGTAGATTTTGCAACTATATTTTGAACCAAACAAAAATAACTAAAAGTTGAAATTATATCCATGGAACTGATAATTAGCTAAGTTTTGTTACTTCCTACTGAAATGAGACTCATAATTTTATACCTGTTGAGTACTCACAGAGGGAAACTGACATGTATTGAGTGGTTTTCATTTGCCACAGACTTCAAAAGATGTTTTGCCATTTACTCCTTGGTAATGGTGTAGACTATAGGTTTTAAAGCATAGGATGCATTTTTTATTGATCATTGTTGGGGCTTTAGGCCAAAACATGATCATAATAATTTCCTACTTCATTAGGAAATTCTTAGCATTTGTAAGCCCTGATGATGTATGCCTGTGTTAAATCTGTTAAGGTGAAATTGATCTCTTCTTAGGGAACATTGTGGTTATTCATAGGCATTCATTTCAGTAAGAAAAGACTGTTCTTTTCTAAGTTATCTAATTTGGTCCCCTATTCAACTCATGAAACAAAATACTAAAAGTTTTATTTAAGAAAGAGTCCTGTGACAAACCATTAGTAAAAACAAAAAACAGCCAATCAGAGAAGAAACAAAAGAAAGATCCAATCATAGTATTGAAAGATTCATTGTGAATTCTTAAAAGAATTTAGGGTTTGTTTGCATTTATTAAAAATTTGTCATAGAGACTGATGAGCCAGCAGCTTAGTGAGGGCTGCTACCAAATAAGGGTAGTTAGGGTAGAAAAGCATCTTTGATTTAATAACTCAATTTACCATAGCTACAGAATAATAATCATTCACATTGGAGCTTTTTATAAATATTTTATTAGTTCTTTGAGAAATTTGAACCGTATATTTTGGTCATCTTCACCTCCCCTCAACTTCTCCCAGTTTCATCCCCACCCTCTCTCTCAGCTCACCAAGTACAGCTTGTGCTGTGCAAATATTCTCAAGTACGGGGCTCGCCCTGCAGAGTGTCACACTCTTAGAGAGAACTGACCCTTGCTCTCTCAGCAACTGTCGCTTGCCAGTTTGGAGCTCATTTTATATCATCTGTCATGTTTGCTATGTAAATAATAGGGAAGATTCTTAATGCCTAAGAAACATGACTTCTAATCATATAATTCAATTACATTGTTTATAAGCGAGTTAACTAGAATGGTCTTTAAATAGACATCTAAGTTACTTTCTTCAAGAGCTTCTAAGTGGAGTAAAAGTTGGTAGAAAAGAATTCTTTTTTTGGTTCATTTCTATATATTTTAAATTTCATTCGTTGAGAATTTCATACAGGTGCATAGTGCGTTTTGATCATAACCACCCCTCCACATACCACCTCTGAATTCTCTCTGGTCACTTTCATGTTCCTTCCCAACTTTGTGTTCTCTTCTTATTAGTGCTGTTTAAAGTTAGTGCACAGTCTTCAGTTAGAGAGAGGTGGAGTAGAAAGAGCATCACACAGGGCTGTGGAGAACATTTCCGGTCTCACTGCGTCTCACAGGCTGATGGTTCTTTGCTTCCCTCCTTCCATTTCTGTATTTGTACATTAAGGGGTTTAGGGTATAATTGCATATAGAAGAGGATTCTGTGGAAAAAGTCTTATTCCAGAAAAGATGCTCTCTCTTTCTCTCTCTCTCTCTCTCTCTCTCTCTCTCTCTCTCTCTCTCTCACACACACACACACACACACACACACACACACACTGAGCATGTAATTTCAGAGGGTTCCTGGGAAACAATGGCATAAAGCCTTCAGCAATACCTGCAGATGTTATTCACCCTCTGCTGCACCATGTTAGCAGGCTTCTTTATCTTCCAAGTTTGACAGAAGCCACAGGAAAAAAGGTTTAAAGATTTTTTTGTGTGTGTGTGAAAAGAAAGATTTCAAAGTATACAACTATCAAGTTGCAGGAGCCACTCCACTTTTTATAAGGAGTGCTTCTTTCAACAGCTACTAGGGTTTGTATTTTAGAGGAGGGGGTGGCAATCTGTCATCGAAGTGTTGACAAGTGAAACCGACAAGGTTGAGTTGGTATAGCTGCAGGGCACATCAGTACCTTCCAGTGTCTCTCCTATTTGTAGAGAAAGGGTTTCTGTATTTCTTTCACCTTTTTCTCACTTTGATTTATATACTTTTTAAAACAGTAATTCCAAATTGACAAATTACTTCAGTACTTAAGCGTTGGTTTAGATAAGAGCCTTTTAGTGTTCTCTTGTCTTTAACCAAACCTTAAGAACTATTCCTGAAATTTATTTTTTCTTCAAGGCCACATTTTTCTTTGTATTCCAGTGTAACATAAAATTATATTTATAGTTATAATTTATAATTAATTCTTATTATCATATAGCTAACATTTCTATTTTGTCTTTTTATTGTTGTGGTTAAGGTACATCATTGAAAATCATTAGCAAGTCCATATTGTTGAAGTTAAGAAAGATGGGACCTGAGTTGGGCTGGCGGAAGATGCTTGTTCTTCTGTTGCTGTTATTTGCTAATGCGGGTGTACTTTTTGTCTTCCTAAGAAGCCTGATGTAAGCTCTACCAATGATTTTGCAAGGTCATGGGAAAAAAAAAAACACTTCAGCTAGAATAATGGAAAACTGTGTGTAGCAAAATATTCAAAATGAGCACCAGCAAACAAGATGTTTGTATTAATAGGAACCTGGAAAATGGCTATGCAAAGGTCAGCACTGATCTTTAAATATTAGTGAAATTTAATTTGTTGCATGTAATGAGTAGAAAGAAGGG
This sequence comes from Myodes glareolus, assembly GCF_982192425.1. Taxonomy (NCBI): domain Eukaryota; kingdom Metazoa; phylum Chordata; class Mammalia; order Rodentia; family Cricetidae; genus Myodes; species Myodes glareolus. The sequence continues at coordinate 90,719,408 of NC_142033.1, forward strand.
GAGGCAGGCTTCAGCGAAGAAGCCATTGATAAATTGTCTAAATGTCAAAACTGCTTACCATGTGGAAAATGTTAAATTGACAGGATCTATTTAACTAAGTGAATTAAACAGTTTGAAGAATGCCCTAGAGAAATATTTTCCAAATTTAAGTATGACAGGAGACTTAGAAAGTTTTTTTTTTCTTATAGTTTATTTCATAGAGATGAATGGATTCTTTCTGTCAAGGAATAGAATTCCCTTTACCCTCTTTTAGCAAGAATGATGCACAGGTTCTCAGGTTCTTGAGCACTTAGAAACAGATTCTTTTTCTTTACCCAGAATCAGCAACTGACCTGATATTGCAGCTGCAAAAAAACATCCCTGGCTCTGGGCCTGGGCATCCCCGGTTATGGGCCTGGTCATCCCTGACTATGGGCCTGGGCATCCCTGACTCTGGGTCTGGTCATCCCTGGTTATGGGCCTGGTCATCCCTGAATATGGGACTGGTCATCCCCGACTCTGGGTCTGGTCATCCCTGGTTATGGGCCTGGTCATCCCTGACTCTGGGTCTGGTCATTCCCGGTTATGGGCCTGGTCATCCCTGACTCTGGGTCTGGTCATCCCCGGTTATGGGCCTGGTCATTCCCAGTTAAGGGCCTGGTCTTCCCTGACTGTGGGCCTGGTCATCCCCAGTTATGGGCCTGGTCATCCCTGACTGTGGGCCTAGTCTTCCCTGGTTAGGGGCCTGGTCTTCCCTGGCTCTGGGTCTGGTGTTCCTTGGATATGGGCCTGGTCTTCCCTGGCTCTGGGTCTGGTGTTCCTTGGATATGGGCCTGGTCTTCCCTGGCTCTGGGTCTGGTGTTCCTTGGATATGGGCCTGGTCTTCCCTGGCTCTGGGTCTGGTGTTCCTTGGATATGGGCCTGGTCTTCCCTGGCTCTGGGTCTGGTGTTCCTTGGATATGGGCCTGGTCTTCTTGTCACTTTGCAGACCATTAGCTGAGTGGGAGTTCAGAGACCTGGGTCACGACCACTTCCCAGTTGAAAGGAGAAACTATATTCTCTCATTTTTCTCATGTGTAAGGTTGATAAGATTTAAGTGGCAAGTATCTCCAATGCCATTTATATAGGATGGCATAAAGAAAGGAGGGCATAAGATAGGAACAGGTGATTTTTTTCTGAGGAAAAAGAATTATTTGAAATACATGAAAAGATGCTTGATCTTATTAATAAATATGAAAATGAAACCTGAAATTAAAGGATTATATTTTCTACATATCAGATTGGCGACTGTGAAATATTGACAATGCTTCAAGGTGTTAAGGGGTGGGAAAAGAGGAACTCCTGTGTTGAGTGGCAGTTTACATGGTACAGGCATTGTGGATGCTACCAGTGTGTAAAGTGTTAGTATGTCTTTTTCATGGTATGATCATTTGCAAGGCAAATATTGGAAACACAATACTATTTAGTAAGGGAATAGTTAAGTAAATTATGATCACATTCAATGGAACATGAGTATCCTTTCTGGGCTGCTCAGTGAAAAGCGGCAAAGTGTATGCATAATAAAATCCTGTCTTTGCAAAGACACAAAGCATGTCGGGCATGAGTGTGGACATGTGCGTACACCAGGAATTTAGAAAGGACATATGTCTTACTATGCACTGGCTCCCTGTAGAGTGGGGAAGACTTCTTTTTTATACCAAATGCTTCTACTTTGTTTGCTTTTCAAACACAATGAGTGTGTGTTACCATTATAACTTAGAAAGCCAGAAGAAACAAAAGACCAGATAGAGGGTCTAATGGGATAAAAAGGTTCTCTTCACCTTTTCTACACTTGAAGTCTGTAAAAAATATTTGAAATAGGAATAAGAACATGATGGGAAGTTGTTTTACTGCCTTCAGCTGCTGTGGTAAGCATGACCCAAAGAAACTTGGGGGGAGAAAAGGGTTTATTTCTTCTTATACTTCCAGTTCATCACTGGATGAAGCCAAGGCAGAACTCCAGGCAGGAACCTGAAGCAAAGACTGCGGGGGATACTGTCTCCTGGCTTGCTCTCTAGCTTAGCTGGATTTCCTATGTAGCTCAGGACATAGTACTAGGAATGATGGTGCTGCACACAGTGGCCTGGGTCCTACATCAACTCCGTCTCCAAAGGCATCTTCACAGGCCAATATTTTTTTTTAATTTATTTATATGCATATAGTGTTTTTCCTGCATGTTTGTCTATGTATCACATGCATCCCTGGTGCCTGAAGAGGCCAGAAAGGATATTGGATTCCCTGAGACTGGAGTTGTAGATAGTTGTGAGCTGCCAAGTGGGTGTTGGAATTGAACCTGGGCCCTGTGGAAGAGCAGCCACTCGATCACCGAGCCATCGCTCCAGCTTCTCACAGGCCCATCAGACTGATGTAATTCCCAAATGAGAGTCACTCAGATAACTCTGGTTGTATCATGTTGACAGCTGAAGCTAATTAAGCAAGGCACGCTTCTGACACAGTGCTTTCTACTTTTTTATATTGATTCTTCCATTCAACTGCTTAATGTTGCATGCTAAATCTAAACTTGCATAACTGAAAGTGTTGGTGCTTTTACATCTGTGTACACACATGTGGAGACCAGAAGCCAGCCTTGGGAGCCATGCCTTAAGAGTCATCCATCCTGTTTTATGAAACAGGCTCTCATCAGGACTTGGGGTGCTGAGATTATAGTAGGCGGATTGGCTAACAAGCCTCAGAGATCTGCGTGTCTTACCCTCCCCAGTTCTGGGATTATAATGATGTCAGCATGCCGGAATTTTTATTGGGTGATGGAAATTGAATTTAGGTCTTTATGTTTATAGGACAAACATTTCACCAACTGAGCTATCTCTTCAGCCCCAAATATCTATTACCTTTTGACCCTTGTGGGATACTTGGAGTAGGTTCTCATTATGTAACAAATATGCCCTTAACATTTAAGTTTAAAGATGTTGTAGTTTTCCAAAATGATCTGGAACTTTATATGCCATACTAGTTTTATGTAACTTTGACAGAACACCAGATAGAACTGGGTTGAAGGAGGAAGGATTTATTTTTGGCTTACAGCTCAGGAGATATCAGTCCATTGTGCCAGGAAAGACATGGTAGCCAGGGCAGCTCCAGCCATGGTGCTGGGAGCATGGAGTACAGGTTTAGGAAGTAAAAACCTCTTAGTAAGAGTTGGGGACAGGGACAGCTTCAGAGTCCTTCTAATGTGACTTGTCCACCAGCTAGACCTCAAAGCTTCATAATTTTCTTTATGTGCTATTTGCTGGGGACCATCTATTTTTAACACGTTTTGTATTCAGTGCATACTGGAAAGCAACACTTTTAATTCAGGAAGTATCTAGATATACTTCAAATAATAATTTGAAACATTAGAAGGCAAATATCATCAAGATACCTAGTTCATTTATTTGATAACTGCTGTTTGAATAAAATTAAAGGATAAAATTCTCACATTATAGGCAGTTAGTTATGCAATACTCACTTATAATGTTCAGCCCTTTTCATCTTCAAAGCATTATACAACATTAATTAATGCTTACAACATCCTTGCAAATGTAGGTCAGTATCATTATCCCTGTTTTCTCATGTGGGGAAATTGAGGCAGAGAGGTTAAATGATTTGGGTAAATTTGTCACAGCAGGATTAGAATAAAGGGATTTTTGGCCCAGAGCCCAGAAGTCAGAACAGTGGAGCCACACCTTTTTGTAGCATGCTTAATTTCTGTGTCCTTGATAAAGCATGATTTCTCCTTAAATCACATTGAGTCATCTTGGCACTCAACCCCAAACTAACAAGTTTGATCCCCATATAACCCCCTACATGCCTCACACCATTTCCTCTTCCTTAGTGTTCCTGACCCAACAGTAATTAAATTAATTTTTCCATGATCATCTTGTAAGATAATTGTTCAAATATCTATTTCAATTCTGTTTTTCTTTTGGGATTTCATTCAGTGACTTTTCAGTTTCCATTTTGAAAATTTCAAGTAGTTTTTATAATTTTTTAGTTTTTCCTAGCTGGTCAAACATATGTACCCAGATGACTCTCTTTTGCCTCAATCTCCCATTGTGTCTAGAATCCTACTTTTTTTTTTAACATTGACAAATTTCACTCCTTTTAAACTACCTTTGCTGTGATGTTTTGGTCCAGCTCCTGCTTGTGAGAATAAGCCAGTGTAACTAGTCTGGTAGAGGCTAAGAATGGTACGCACTAGTCCTTCGCTGTGGTGAAACAACCAAAGCTACTGCTGCTGGGAAGGCCAAAGGGTGATAGACACCAACGAGTGAGGTCAGTGATGAGGAAAATTCAAGTGTGTGGTTTGAGTGGTAGCAGCAGTCACTATAATAAGTGAATGATTTGGGGCCCTCTTGCTGGGCTTGGGATGAGGAGACAACCATCAGTGCCCATATGCTGGTGTCGGTCTTGCAAGATCACTTGAGTCCCTTCTCTCTCTCTCCCTCCCTCCTTCCTTCCCTCCCTTCTTCCTTCCCTCCCCCATCAACCTCTCTTATACCTCTCACAAAATCAATAATGTAAGAATAAAATTAAATAAGCTTGTGTTTTTCTAATTCTTTTTATTTTATTTTATATGCATTGGTGTTTTGCCTGCATGTGTGTGGGTGTCAAATCTTGGAGTTATAGATAGTTGTGAGCTGCCATGTGGTTGCTGGGAACTGAGCCTAGGTCCTCTGGAAGAGCAGTCAGTGCTCTTAACTACTGAGTCATCTCTCTAGCCCCCACCTTTTTCTAATTCTTTATGTTTTTTTCCTTCATTATTTTTTAGTCATTGTCTACCCCATGTAAAATTTACCAATCCTCAAATACATTATATGATCATTTTTTTTAGTTTAATATGACAGTGTATACCTTTGATCCCAGCACTCAGGAAGCAGAAGGAAGTAGATTTCTGTGAGTTCAAGTCCAGTCTGTTCTACATAGAGAGTTCCAAGCCCAGGGCTGCATAGCTGCATTGTCAGACCTATCTCCAAAATAAATAATAATAATAATAATACAATATAATAACAATAATAATTTCTTTACCAAACTATACCATCTACTGGGCATCTGGAGGCCTTTGTTTATTTTGCTAAAGTGGCATGCATGGCAGATTTTATATTCCACCATTGGTTTTATCTGCTATGCTAGATTATATACTATTTGATACTTGAGACCCTGCTATAAATCTTTGTATCTGAGGCTTATTGTAGAATAATATATACATAAGTATATATACTTATTATATATTATATTATTATAACATATACATAAGATTTATATATTGTTCTTGTTATAGTCAGTTATATTTAGATGCAATAAGTCTTTGGGATCACAAAATGAGGCATTGTCCCTAGCAGTCCAGTGCAGTAAATTTAGCCCAAGTTTGTGGCCTCATTAATTTGAGATTCCCCTGTCCTTTTGTATGAACTTTGCTTGTTTGGTTCATTGTTTAAAGTTTTTGGGAAAAAAATCTTATTTGTGACAATTTGTCTTTGATCAAATGTGCTCATAAATATCCCTAACAGGTGTTTATGATATTGTATGTTAATGATAATAGGATGTAATTGGAGGGTAATACATTGAATATTATACATTGAATTTTATACAATTGAAAAGTAATTACAATTTTAACATGCAGTAAAACAGTGGTTTATGTAAATTTATACTGTTTAGTTATCTTTCTTTTTAACCATTTTCAATTAGACTCCTCAGGGAACTGTATGATAATAAGTAGCAAGTCTATGTTTCACACCTATGCCCAAGCAGGAGCCCTCAGGCTCTGTGCAGTGCTGTGCTCTATACATCCATTTTAGATGTCTTGCTGGCGCCGTGCTGTCCTAGCACTGTCTTTCTTGCTGCATTAGTTTTCTGCTATCACGTTTTACGTTAGAGTTTTATTTGCCCTCAAGCTCCCTTTCCTCTCCATAGCAGCCGGAATAGCTGGCTGCAGAAAGCAGGCAGCTACAGACCTAACTACTTTGGCAGAAGACAAGCATTTTGCAATTTATTAAGTGCTAATTAATCTTTATTTCTCAAACATATATTTGTTTTCTAAAAAAAACATTACCAGCAGTATGCTACTGGAATGGTTTCTAGTTTTACGTGTTACTACAGAAAGGAATAATTCTAATGTAGCTGAAATGGAAGAAAGTGATGGGAAGCTGTCTTTAAACACAGAGCCCTTTGAGGATTAAATAGGAGGAAAAAGGTTTTTTTCTTCCTTTCCTCAGAATCTGCACTCTGATCCTTCCCTATACAGAATGCCATCTTAATTTTATGTCAGGTTTAATTGAAATAATAGTATGTCTAGTCATGAAGACTAGATGTGTGGATTACAAAAATGGTCTTCTGAGACACCCGAAACTGACATAAACTACCTTAGATAATTAAACAACATTAAAGTTAAATATACTTAAAAATGACCGAAAATTTAAATTGCAGCTGTCGTTTTATTTATTCTTTCATTTGCTGAGTCGTTATTTTCAAGATCCTGTGTTTTTGCTCCGCACAGCTGCTTCTGGTCTAGTTTGGGGTAGCCCAGAGGAAGGCGCAGGGACACTAGTGGGCTAATGTTTCTCAGCTCGGGAACACTCGCTTGACTGCTCTTTCCGTCCCTGCCCGCACCTCCTTCCCCAAGTGCAAAGTCCAGAGTGGTTCTGAAATGCTTTTCTTTCCTACTTCAAAACAGTTCTTTCTGTGCGGATACAGTATTTGGATGGCACATGCTCCGTCTTGATTGCTTCCTCCAGGCAGGTTTTCATACCAGGAAATCACCAGCATTCCTTCTCACTGGTGACATTCTTGAGTAAGATGCGAGATAGTTTCAAGGTGTTTTAAAAACCTGTGCAGTTTTAAAGATTAGGTAAGGCATCTTGGAGGTTAAAAAGAGGTACTGATTTGGTCTCTCTCTTCCCTTCCTGTCTAAATAGCATTGTAGATTTTAATGAAGTCATTTTATTTATCCCAGTTATTTACTCTTCAAATTCTTATGGTTTTCCTGGCAAATAGTTGAAGTTCAAGAAAAAGAAAGGTGACTAGCATTTGGCTGTTCCTCCACCCCCCTCTGTTAATGCACTCATGTTGGGGAATTCACGGGATTGAGCAAGCACAGTCACGACCCCACTGGCCATTCTCTCTTTATCTGCATCACTTGTATGTGCGTCAGCTCCTCACTACATCCTTTTCCAAATGCTGTGAGCCCTCCTTGACCCTCCATACCTCCTGCCAGGCACAGGTCCCAGTCGGTCTTGGGTGTCAAACTTTCTCTGAGTCCATCAACGCAGTGGCTGCTGTGCTGCCTACGCTAGGCGGCACCCCACTTCCTGCAGCAGCACATCTCCCCAGTCCTTCGACCCTCAATCCTGGGTGCTGAACAGGAAGACAAGTCAGTGGTCAGAGACTGTCCTGACCCTCAAGCTTCCCTGTGGGAGATGCAAAGAACGAGCTCGTTTCCCTGGACATCGTAAGCTTTCCACCAAGCTCATTTAGCCTTTTCTCCCAATATCACAGCATCTCAGTGTTTTAGACTTCCAAATTAAAAAAAATATATAGGTCTCTCTCTCTCTCTCTCTCTCTCTCTCTCTCTCTCTCTCTCTCTCTCTCTCTCACACACACACACACACACACATATCCAGTGTGTACTGCTATTAAGAATGTATTCTACCTTCTTTTTTGTTATCAGGAGAAAGTTTTGGCAAGTTTATTGACTTGACTAAAATCAGAATTTCAAGTGTTGTCTTCTTTTAGTATGTAAGTAAAAGTGTACTCCTTAATCTGTAAGCTTTTATCTGCAATAACTTATAGTCTTTATGTAACTATAAGCAGCTTAAGCAGCCTTGTCTCTGCCCACATTGCCACAAATTATTGTTACTGGCATCTGAATAAACTCTAAGTTGAGGAATAGGATTTTTTATTTTGTAGTGTAGTCTGTAGATGGTGACTTCTGACATTTAGTGTAACACAATGTCAACCCATTTGTGTATCCTGTTTCACATGTCTTCTTTAGTGTGACCTTTTCATAAACCACCTGTTCTACTTAGTACTTACTCATTAAGTCATCCATATGCAGGAGAGATGAGCATCTAGTCAGCAAGGAAAATACAGAGATTGAGGGGTCCTGCTTCCCTCCCTCTCTCCCTCCCTCCTTGTGTGTATTGTGTATGGTGCATGCATGTGAGTGTGTGCGTGTATGGGCCTGTGTATTCTTATGCATAAGCCTGAGCAGGACTCCAAGTGTTCCTCTCGTCTTCTCGCCTTATTGCCTTGGACTGGGGCTCATCATATGGCTAGCCTAGCTAGCCAGTGAGCTCTTGGTATCTTCCTGTCTCCATTCTCCAGTGCTGGTAACAAAGGTTCGTGTGGGTACTGTGGGTTCATACTTAAGTTTGCATGCTTGCAGCCCAAGCACTCCTACTGAGCCATCTTCCTAGCTCACTTTCCTACTTTTTTCTTCTTCTTCTTTTTTAATTTATAAAAGTTTATTAATTTATAAAAGTTTCCATTTCCGCCCCTCCTCCCAACACCCTCCCACTCCCCCCACTCCCTCTCCTCCTCCCTCTCCATCCCTAAGAGCAGTCAAGGTTTCCTGCCCTGTGGGAAGTTCAAGTTCCTCCCCCCTCCCTCCAGGTCCAGAAAGGTGAGCATCCAAACAGACTGGATCCCCAAAATCCAGTATATGCAGAGGAAACAAGTCCCAGTGTCATTGTCAATGACTTCTCAGAAAGACCCCGTGCCAGCCACATTCAGAGAATCCGACCACATTCAGAGAATCTGGTTGGATCACGTGCTCGTTTCTCTCTCTCTCTCTCTTTCTCTCTCTCTCTCTTTCTCTCTCTCTCTCTCTCCCTCCCCCCCCTCTCTCCAACCTTTCCACCTCTATCTACCACTGTCTTTTGGGGCATGCCACCCTTTTCATCAAGTTACCGTATATACTTCTATACTTCTGTCTATACCAATACTACAGCAGAGCCCTGGGGCAGCCAGCAGAACCTCTAGAGCTAGCCTGTATGGATTCAGAGCTTGCCTTCACTAGAAGATTACTGCATGGCCTCAGTTCCACAGTGTAGCACTGGCATTGTCACTAGGAGGATAGAATGAGTAAAAGTACAGAAATGTTTAGAACAAATTACCCTCCACCACCTCCTCCATCATCATCAAACAATTGAAACCCCATGCTTTGAAGACTCGTGGGACCTTTCACAGCTTCGCTGGTGCGTTCTCAGAGCCCTGCTGTTCAGGCAGAATGGAGTGCATCTTCTAAATCACCGTGTTTTCATTCTTCCTCTTCAGCCATGGCATGCCTTGTCTCCTCAGCAGAACATACATGCTTCTTTATGATTATAATTAGATCCAGGTTCTGTAAAGGTAAAGTGAGGGCAAGGGAAATTTTTATTATACCTGAAATTAATTTGTATTATTACCCATATGAATAATGTGGGAATATTTTAGCCACTCCTAATGTTAAAGAAACTGAAACGTCTTTTCCTCTATTAAAAGTTGTCTTAAAATACTGTTCAAGCTTATTTTGTTTTCCAGAAGTTTATGGAAAAGAACATTTCTTTCTTTTACAGTTTCTATTGTGTGCTTAGTGTAAATCATCCGATGTGTTTCTAATATATACCATAGGCTATGTCTAGTGTGCTGTATTAATTTCTAAGCAAACATTTAAAAGTTATATAAATTTATTTTAAATATTTGTGAAATGTAAACTTTTTCCAGAGTTTGACTGGCTTTCTCCCTATCATCCAAACTGATGAGATCCTCTTTGATTTTTTTAAAGTCTCAATGCTGTATGTTACTGGTCTCTGCTGCTAACGTAGGAGGGAATCCAGGATGCACATTTTCACTACCTTGTTTTAAAAAGTGTGTCTGGATTGTCTGTCATGATATGCAGATTAACGCACTATCTGAATAGTAATGTAATTTTTACAGTTCGTTTTTAAGTAACTGCACCTCATGTGATAGTAACTATATGCTATTTACCCTGCACATTCCATTGTAGCCTGTTTATATGTGGGACATCTGACATATTTGCTTTATATATTAAAATGTATCACAAAAATGTGTTTGTACTTAATAACTATTTTTCCTAAAAATTATGACTTAGAAGATGTTCACATACTAAATAATTCTAAGTATACTTAGAGCTGTAACCAAACATATGTTATTGAACACCCAAATATAGCCTCCTTACCACATTTCTCAATGTGATGACATAGTAAATTCAGGAAAAGAAGTATATATTTCTTTTCCTAGAGCTTATTTCTGGATGGTTAACCAAATACATGAAAATGTGTTTAATCTAATGGACCATATCTCAAGTAATAGTTTTTTTTAAAGGGGGGGTTTAGATTGTGATTGGCAATGGGAAATAATTGATCAGTACCTCTTTTTTTCCTAATTACCGTGGACAGGACGGCGATTCCTTTGCCATCAGATGTCTTTCTGCTTGACTGAGTTGCACCTGTGGTCCCTGAGCAGCACCCTCCACATCGCGGGTGAGTGAGCGCTGGGTGTCGACTCCTCAGTCTCCTTTGCTCTCATCAGTGAGCACCGACAAAGTTAGCCCTGCATTGCCAGACAGAGGTGCAGTCTCTGGTTTTCATCCTTAATGAAAAACTGGGTGTTGAAAAAAATTCTTTTAAATACTCTTATTAACTTATTTTGGCTTGAGTTATGAAATTAATTCTACTGGTCTAATAGCTCTTCCTTCTAAAGAGGTGTGCATGTTCAGTTTTTATTAAGCTTGTTCAACGGTTACAGTCATACATTTTTTGCAGACTAACTCATGAAAAGACATTTCTGTTTGATATTAAAATCATTTCAAACACGGAGCTGAGATCTACAATTATTTGTGTTCTTTGTGTTTTGTATTTCTTGAATGGAAATAATATAGCTGTTTGAACAATGCTTATTTTAGGATAAATATATATTTCATTAGAAAACAACTTATAAAATGTTTTTCTACTTTAATTATCTGGAATAATTTTTATATTTTGAAATACACTTTTACTTATACTACTTTTATATCTTTATCAAGAAAATGGTTTACCGTGCAAAGTACTGTTTCTTAATATTGAATATACAATAATAAGTGAATACCATGTTTTCATTTATTTTTTCTTAGAATATATTGAGATGGAATTTATTTTACACATTTGTTTTCTCCCAAAATGCTTTTAAAAGAAGATTAATTGAATTAAAGGTGCATAAACACATAAAACCTGAGATTAGGAAAAGGACACTTTGGAAATAGAAGATGTGAAGGAATTAACAGAGCTAAAAATCTGAGTATCATTTGCCTAGAGAAAAAAATTCCAGTGACAGCTCATTTGTATAAAACCTCAGAAAGGCAGAAACTTGAGGAGCACGTATTGCAGAAGATGGGGGTGTGGCCCCAGGTTGACAACAGGAGGAATGCGTGTCTCAATAAAATAATGAGACACCTCCATGATGTGGACATACTTACTTAAGGAGGCTCTAAACTCTAGAACGCCAGAGCCACAGAAAGAAGACCCACTAAGCTGCAAATGAAGGAAACTGAGGCTGCCTTGCTGACCGATGAGGTCCTCCTAACCCATCTGCGCCCGAGACTGTCTTCTCACCTTTGTGTATTTGCCAAGGAAGAAGGGACTCGAGAATAGAATCTTCTCCTGGGGTAACTGAGAAAACATCCACCCTGATATTCTCGGGGTCTTTGGTGAAATGCTCTGGTCCCTGGCTGGACAGTGAAACCTCCCTCAGGTATGGGGAGCTTCAGTAGCTTTCTAGAGCCTCCCTGGCTGGGCAGTGAAACCTCCCTCAGGTATGGGGAGCTTCAGTAACTTTCTAGAGCCTCCCTGGCTGGACAGTGAAACCTCCCTCAGGTATGGGTAGCTTCAGTAGCTTTCTAGAGCCTCCCTGGCTGGACAGTGAAACCTCCCTCAGGTATGGGTAGCTTCAGTAGCTTTCTAGAGCCTCCCTTGTCAGAGCTCAGCAATCATCAGGTATGTGAGGATTTCCTACAGGAACGAAGACAAGTACTAAAAAGCAAACAGGAAGAAGGAATTCTGGAGAGAATAAGATTATGTAGGAAGGGAAGAATAAATCACAAACCTAAGGAAAGAGCTGAATCCATGAAGCAAAAAACCAGATACAGAAGCTTTAGAACACACTGATGTTAAACTGATCTTGAAAATTGAGAGTATATCACAAGGAAAAAAAAAAAGGAAAGTGAAAAAGTTATCTCAGAAAATAGTTTTCTTCTCTTTTCATACCCATGTTTCTTCTCCGTCGGAATGATTCTTATTGCTTCCGTGTCTGTAGTTACCCAGCCAGTCCCTGCTTAATAGCAGTCTAGCACGTCTGTGTCCCCTCTTCCCTGCGGAAATCCTTCTGACTCCATGTGGTCCTTGGCACAAGTTAGATGATCCCCACGTCTTTCTTATCTTTTCTTCCAATACTCCACACCAAGCCACTATGCTCTGTGTATGTACTGTGTACCTGCAGGGGCTCTAACATACTGTGTTACTTCTTGGACAGGTCTCCTTATGTAGATGCCCTTGTCTTGCTTACATGCAGTCCCACCCATCCAGGTACAGGAAGGTCAGATCTGTGCACAGAATTCCTGGTCCCTTATGATCTTCCTAGCTCTGTTCTAGAGCGGTAGATATATTGATATATGGAATGATATTATAATTATAAACTGGAATGTTTTAATAGGAGATATTGCTTACATGTATAATGCCTGCAGTTCTTAGCTTATAGCTTTAAATAACAAGAAACTTTTAGAATTGAAGTGTAACATATGTACTGAAAAGTGTACAGATTGTAAGAATATGCTGTGAACTATCAAAAAGTGAGCACATTCGTGAAATCACTACTCAGCTTAAGAAAATATTGTAAGTGCTCAAGGAAGGGGTCACAGTCTCCCAGTTTCCCAGTCAGTCTTTAAACAACAGACATCCAATTGCGTTCTTTAAAATCATGTCCTAATTTCATAATGAATAAAGTATAGCTTTAGTATGAGTACTAATATGAACATGTGAGTATTGAGTAAACTCATTTACATGAGTATATCAAGTACACATGACTCATTGTTATGTATTTGCAGACTCAATTATAGCAGTTTTCCTTGTGTTTCCCTTGGTTTTGTCCATCAGTTTGACAAAGTTTGGGAGGCAGGCAGTCACTAGGGGGCAGCCTGTACTGCTTCCACTTCATGAGAGACAGTTGTATCCTCCTTATGTTAGTAACTGAGAATTATTTTTGCATGGAAGAAAACAAGTGTTACTTCAATAAAGGAGATATTTCATTATTCATAGACATGGAAAAATTATTCCGTTCTCTTGTTTAAATTGCAGGAGCAGAATCCCTTGGTTAAATCAATCCCAACATCTGCGAAGTCTCACTTTTTCTCTTACCTAGCCCAGCAGAGCATCTGAATTTGAATAGGTTTGGAAGCCTTTTGACTCTAAACAAGTTTCAGATAATAATTTATCCACAGCTCCCGGTAATCCCCCCTTTCTTCTTGCAGATTTCCTCCCAAATGCTATAGGATGGGAACTAGACTTCTGAGCTAAATTGGAGAAAAGCAAGCCACAGCTCGGGATCCAACAGCTAGGGCATTTTCTTCCATCCACTGACTTCATTTGGCATTGCTTAGTGGCAGTTCCTTTTGGTAGCGCCCTGTGAAAAATATCAGAGGAAGTGTGAAAGAGAAAACTTGGTCTTCCTCGATTCAGTTCTTCACTAATCTTCCCCATGCCATTCTAGTTCTGTGTGTTTCCTTATGCCATTCTGATTTTCTCATTAGATCGATAAACTTTCCAGTCTCTGCATATCCCGAGAATAGATGAACCCATGTCCAGATGCTTTTGAGCTATTTTATTTCTAGTAACATAAGGAGACTGTTTCTGCTCTCCTCCCCACAATTCCCTCTGATATAGTATGATTTGGCTTCTTATTCTCCAGAACTTTTTTTTACCATAATTTAATGTTATTTCTTCCTTTCTATAGATAGAGACATCGGCGTCTACCAGTACTATGACAAGAAAGATGCTCCAGGTAAAGTACTCACCTATTCTATTTAACTGCTTTTATAAAGGAAATATTCTGAGCAATGAATTAGCAACATTAAAAACTCTGTATTTATGTCTTAGATAAAGTCCAAACTTTAAAGAGCAGTCACTTCAGGTTTTTTAAAGAGAAAAAAAAATGCTAAGGTTGATATCTATCTGATCTATCAAAAAATAAAGCAATGCTGAAAAAAGGCTGTAGAATAACATGAAAATGTTCATTTTGTTGCCGATCAGCCTGATAGCAGGACAGTCTAGTCACATTTATTTATTGGTGTCCCAGCAGAGGGCATTGTTAATGCACTGGTCCCCGTGATGCTGGTCTCCCGGATCCTCACCTGATATCTGAAATAGACATTTCTGAGTGAATGATCAATTTTCTTTATCTGATTAATCCTGTTAATCCCAGAAGTTTTATGATGGGCCGAAAGGTCTTTCTAGCTAGAGTTACTTCCTGTTCTGTTCCTCATTGAAGTGGGGGCTGTGTGAGCATCCTGTGCTTAGCATGGCAGCTAATCGGCTGACTTCAGAGCTCTGCTGACAGACTGCAGCAGCTTCTCCCTGGGCTCGGTGCAGTTCCCTTTCCTGTCTGATGAGATTGGGAGCTCAGAATATTGGCCCACCTGTTGTGCTGTATAAGCCTTTTCACTGTGCATTAAGGAGATGGCTCCTATGACATGCAAACACACATTGTGACATTCTCTCTCAACTGTCCTTTTAAAAGCTTAGCATCGTTCTAATCTCAGTGTCTGCCGCAATCTTTTGTATGTGCCCACTAAAAATATAAGATACTCTAATAAGAACAAATTCCACTTTTCTCCTTTTCATCTCTCCTTTGCCAGTGTCAGCAACAGAGCATGGTAACTTAGAAGAAAAACAAAGGCTGGCGGAATGTAAGTTCACCTTGGATATTTTTGAAATTATTGCAAAACAGTGTTGTGTTACAAATTAACTGTTTCCTGCACAAACTGTAAATGCTATGCTGTCCACATTTCTTATAATTACTAATTCACATTGTTTATTGTTATGAACTCATGAATAATTCTATTTGCTAGACTTTTCTAATTTAAATCATTAAAATCTTTACTTTGTACAATTTTGGTAAGATATGTGCTTAGGCAAACAAAAACTTAAAATTAAGTGTATTTTTATTTAATATTTTTAAATAAAATAATTTATCTACAATGTTTAATTGGCTAACAAGATATAAATGTTCAAGGCATACAACATGATGACTTGCTATATCAATCATGCAAGTTCTATGGTAAAATTTATTATATCACTTCATTTTTGTGTGAGAAAATGATTGTAAGTCATGCTTAAATTCTGATAACATCTATTTTTTATGTTTTACCTAAATTGTTAACATATTTCATTACTTATTTTTAACATTGTGTGTGTGTGTGTGTGTGTGTTTGTATACACAACATGTGAGTGGAAGTCAGGGGGATCAGTTCTCTCCTTCCACCATGTTGTTTTCAGAGCTGAACTCAGGTCTCCAGCCTGTGCAGTGACCTCTTGCGCCTTCTGGGCCGTCTTGCCAACCCTGTTACGTCATTTTAATAAAGTGAGATTGTTCTATCCACATTTTATTTAGTTGTAAGTCTGGAAGATATAATATGTTGTATGTATAGTGTAACTACAGGCTGACATGGTTTTAGTGGGTTAAAGCTAGTGTAATTTAAAGTTTTATTTGGAATATAGCTAGAGCTGAAAGACTTTCCTTTTTTTCCTTATTTAAGTGATTGGACTGACATTTAATTTTTAGAATACTGCATTAGTATCTGCAACACATATCTTAAAATTTGTACATATGTTCTACACATCAAAATTATGTCTATTGAGCCAAATTAACTTGCTGAAATAAGATACATAGCAATTTCTGCTTTTAAATTTAAATATCTATATATGTTATATATTATTTGTATATGCACACACGACATATATATTCATATACACAGTTCATTTTTAGAATTATTAATTTTGACACTCTAAAGATGAGTTCATTTCCCAGTGAGTTTAACATGTTATTAGTATTATTCTTTTACCATGTGTATGTGGTGGGTGCTGGAGATGGAACCCAGGGCTTCACACATGCTGGGCAAGTACCTTATCACTGAGTTAGACCCCTGCCCCAATTTTATTAATTTTTAAAACAGATATAGTTTTAAACTACCTTTGTACCTCTGCTATATAACCTTTCAGTTGAAGTTATTTAAAATAAATTAAAGGTGTATAGTTACTGAATTGTGGCATGGATTTTAGAATTATTTTTTCCTTTTATTAAAAATAGATTTTTTCTCATATAATATAGTTTTTCCTCCCTCTGTTCCTGCCAGTTCCTCTCCACCTCTCTTCCCATCTGAATCCACTCTTTCTGTCTCTCACTAGAAACAAACATGCTTCTAACAAAATAATATAAGATAAAGCAAAAGCTAACACAACAGCATTGGAGAAAACAAACAAACAGAAGGAATAGACCCCAAGAGAAATTACAAGAATCAGAGACCTATGCATTCGCACACTCAGGAATCCCATAAAAACACTAACCTAGAAGCCTTATATACACTCTGAGGACCTGGCACAGACCCATGCAGGCCCTATGTGTGTGCATCATCAGTTTCTGCGAGTTCTTATGAGCTTTGCTCATGTTGATATAGGAGCCTTGTTCTCTTGGTGTCCTCCATTCCCTTGACTCTTAGACATTTTCCACCTCCTCTTCTGCTGGTATCCCTGAGCCCTGAGGAGTGATTTGATGGAGACATCCTATTTAGGGTTGAGTGTTCCAAGGTCTCTCACTTGAATACTGTCTGGGTATGGGTCTCTGCATCTGTTCCCATTTGCTGCAGGAAGAAGCTTCTCTCATGATGGCTGAACAGGACACTTATGAGTATAGCAAAATTTCATTAGGAGTGCTTTATATTATTTTTTTATTTTTATGTTTTCAAAAAACAGTCGTATTTAGCTGTCCCTGGGTCCCTGGGATATCTAGTCTCAGGTTCTTGGTCATCGAAACAATATCAGGAATGGGTTCCATTAAGTCAAATGGAGGACATTAAGGCCTTGAGCCAAATCAGATATTTGTTGGTTACTCCCACAAGCTCTGTGCCACCATTGCACAAACATATCTCTTAAATAGGACACCATTATAGATTAAAGAGTTTGTGGCTTAGTTGGTGTTTACATTTAAGAGAATTATTTCAGAGAACATTCCTAATGCCTATTTGTTAAAACTTTTTTCTTGAGCTGGAGTATATAGTGCTTTGGTCATGTTTAAATTAATTTCCCTCATATTACTTTTATGTTCTGTTTCTTTTCTTACCACATTTAACTTGTTAATGAGAAGTTTCAGGACCGAGTTGGCCACTTGGAGAAGTTGGAATTTCTTTTGGGTTGAACCTTGACTGTTTTCATGAAAAAAATTACTTAAATTATAAAGAGCAGGCCATTTGCTACTAACTATTGCTAGATCCCTTGGCTTACCAAAACTTGTCAAGGGTTCTCTGAGTCTTGTTGGTTGTCATCACAAAATTATAACCAGGGAGATTAGTTTGTGGTAAAAATCTGTTTCTGTAACAAAGCCTTTTAAAAGACTGTCATTTAGCGATAGAGATGAAGTCCACTTCCTCTCAATTATGGGGTGTCTTATTCTAATCCTCTAAGGCACACTGCTAAGCAGAGGATCCTTATTTAAATCATGTTTAACTAACTGTTGTACATGTTTTATTTGCCAGCACGAGATTATCCTTGGACACTCAAAAACAGACGCCCAGAAAAACTTCGAGACTCACTGAAAGAGCTGGAGGTATCTTTCAAAAGGTTTCAAAAATGGGAACAAACAAATCTGCTTTAGGTCATCTTTCAACAGCTGTAATTTTCATAAAGGACCAGCTCTCCTGGTGATGATGGCTTTGCTTTTGTCCAGAGAGAGCTTCCCACACAGTTGCGTCTTTGTGTGGCTTCTTGGTCACCTTCCCTTTTTCTCCTTTCTTGAAATCAGAAGCGCTTTAACTGATGATGACAAAGTCCGTAGCCAACTGCACTCTCTCTTTCTGTTGTCCTTCAGGAGCTGATGCAAAGCAGTCGGTGTGTGCTGAGCAAATGGAGGAACAAATACCTCTGTCAGGTAAAATGGTTTGACAAGCGTTTGCAGTGCTTAGCCAATGGAGCTGAAAGCTTTGTAATAGTTGGTATTCTTGTGTTTTGATAGATAATGGAAAAGCTTCTCAGGAGTGGATATTTCATAGTTTGAATTTTAGTCATTCTAGAGTGAACATTAGGCAGATTGACCTGGGCCACCAAGCTGCCTCATTAGCCAGTGTGGTTGTGTTGACATATTGCAAACACTAATAAGACTCCTTGCAGACAGTGCTTTCTACTTGGGTTTACCTTGGTGTAATATTATATATCCACTGGCATAGTTTTTAAATGACTATAACACAATAGGACAAAAACATGTTCAGTATAGTATTCTTACAAAGGTTTATGAATACCATGCTTATGGAAAAAAACAAGCAAATAAGAGTTAAACCTAATTTAACCAGAGAGATAGTCTTGCATGTTGACCCTCTTAGGCTATATGTGGTAGACACTAGTCATATGTGGCTATTTTTAAATAAAGTTAAATTTTCATTCCTCAGTTATAGCTCTCCCCAGTTTAAGTTCTTGGCAGTCAAGGATGCAGAGATAGACCATTTCCACGGCAACAAGTTCTATTGGACAGCCCTGTGCTCAAAAGGCCTAGATTTAGAACATAATCGGGACATCATAATTAACACATATTGACTAAAAAATAAGGGACAAACAAGTGTCTTAGCCTTGCTGATACACTTAAAAATAACATTTGTCTGAAAAAAATTTACTTGCTTTTCATTAAAAGTATAATTATAGTTATCTGTGTACTTACGTTGTATCACTACTACCAATAATTATAATTTATTATTGGAATCAAATGTACAGTTTCAATTTTATTTTTTGAGTTTTCCATTACAAATTTTTAAAATGTGTGAACATTCTTGTTTATAGGTCAGGCCCATTTTTCTATCCATAAACCTCCTAAAATCAAATTCATAATAATTAAAAATATATCTTAATTTACCTCTTTAACAGCCTATTTTAGTTAATTCTAGTTTCCCTCTTAGAAAATTTGTTTTGAGCTGGACTGTGGTGGTGCACACCTTTAAATCCCAGTACTTGGGAGACGAGGCAGGTGGATTTCTGTGAGTTCGGGACCAGCCTGGTCTACAAGAGCTAGTTCCAGGACAGGCACCAAAGCTACAGAGAAACCTTGTCTCGAAAAAACAAAAACAAAAAAAAAGAAAAGAAAATTTGTTTTTTCTTTTTTAGTTTTGTCTAAACTGTCCTCCCTTTAGTGATGGAGGTTAGCTGACCTTGTCAGCTGGCATGGATTTCTACTTTCTAGATTGTTTACAAGGCTGAATGAAAAATTTCAGAACCGTAACCCTTCTAAAATTCTCCTTAGAACACCCTTCAAAAAGATGGCGTTGTTTAAAATCGTGACTTACTTGCATAGAAATATATAATGAGACCTTCAAGCTTGAATATCAGATGTACTCCAGTAAATTTTAGATTTAGTTAAGCTTAAACTGCTCACTGCAAAACAGGCTCAAAATTATTTGACTGGAGGGCAAGCCTGCCACCTCCATTAAGAGGTGTGCCTCATGGCCTCACCCTTCCTATCACCTGGGCTGAGTTGGAGCACGTCAGGCATCTTACAAAAATGCAGTGGAGCACCCCAGTTAGATGATCATTTTTAGATAGATTTCTTTGCTTTTAATTTAATGACAAGGTTTTTGTGTGTGGTTCATATGTTACCGAAAGGATATCGTTCATTATTGAATTAATTCAGCTCAGAAAAGAAACATGTTTTAAATGATAGAATATATGCAAAATTGCTTTTGTAATTTACAATAGACAGCCCTGCTGGCTTTGACTGGTACGCCAGTTGTGGAGGCCTGTTTCCACGGTGACCAAAGGTCAGAGAGTTGGAACTTACCTCTAGTCCTTCCAGGTTATTGTGCTTCTACCCTAACAAAGGTCACACCAAGACCCGGAGCAGAGAGTTCTGCTCTCTCGAGGGTGAACAGGTGTGGCTAATTGCCAGCCCTTATACTCCAGGAACAGAGAAGTAGAAAAGTCCCTACCTCAAATGAAAGTCTAAGGATCCAGCTAAATTCCTGTTCCCTTAAGGAGATAACTTGGGATTCCACCCAGGGAGTGGTTTGTCTACGGAATGTTTTGGTCTAGGGTGTGGGTGTGACTTGGTGACTTGTTTTGTTCTAGCAACAGAACGTTTAACTGTAGACTTAGCCTGAGACCTTCAGTTGATATATTCATTTCCTTGTATCATGTTAATGCAGTCTTTTGTTTTACTCCTACCTTTTGGGGTCAGGGATATTTTAAGTAGTTGGAAATTAAACGTGGGCAAATTTCAGTACTCATTGGAATGCCCTCCCGATACTATCCTATATGTTTCTCCATTTTATTATTTTTATTCATGTCTTCATATTCTTTACTATATTTCTAAATCCCCACGCCTCTACAAGAGGTATTTTTATTGAGACTGGTCCTTGACAACCAGTGAGTTTGCTTTGGGAATTTCTAATGGATTTTTACCTAATTTTATGTTCTGTTTTCTTTACTTTTTAAATTTTGTTTTGTTTTGTTTGACAAGATTTCTCTGTGTAACAGCCCTGGCTCTCCTGGAATTAGCTCTGGTAGACCAGGCTGGCCTCGAACTCACAGAGATCCTTCTGCCTCTGCCTCCCGAGTGCTGGGATTAAAGGTGTGCTGTTCTGTTTTATATCTTTGATAGATAAGACTTTTTTAAAATAGACCTTCTACTCACGGCACATTCTTGCTATGACATATTTTCATATGATAACTTCCTCCATGCCCGCAGGTCCAAGTCACTCCTTACACTGTCAGGGCCTTTGGGAGACTTCCTGAAATTATATGTTAGGCAAGAGTTCACTATATCTTTGAAAACTGTATGTGGCTTCCATCCCTAAAGATCTCTAATGTCACAGTAAGTTAAAAATAATTTGGTGGTCAAGCTAGAATTTCAGTTTAAGGAAAGGGCCCTATTAGTCCCCGAGTCTCCCCTTGTACACCATCCAGTGTGGCAGTAAGACGTAGACCTCGAGTTCCTCGAGTTCCCGTGCTTTCCTGTGCATTCAGTCCTGACATGGCACCAGTTGACCTTGAGCTCCAGGGACCTGCTTGCAGCCAGCTGTCTTCTTCTTCTTTTTTTTTTCAAAGTTTATTAAATTATGAAAGTTTCCATTTCCGCCCCTCCCAACACCCTCCCACTCCCCCTCTCCCCCTCCTCCTCCCTCTCCAGCCCTGTGGGAAGTTCAAGTTCCTCCCCCCTCCCTCCAGGTCCAGGAAGGTGAGTATCCAAACAGACTGGATCCCAAAAATCCAGTATATGCAGAGGAAACAAGTCCCAGTGTCATTGTCAGTGGCTTTTCAGAAAGGCTCCGGGCCAGCCACATTCAGAGAATCCGGCCACATTCAGAAAATCTGGTTGGATCACATGCTCGTTCAGTCCCAGTCCAACTGGGCCTTGGTGAACTATCATTAGATCAGTCCCCTTGTATCAGTGGGTGATCGCACCCCTCGCAGTCCTGAGTTTTTTTTTCATGTCCTTCCTCCTTCTGCCCCTCATTTGGACCATGGGGGGCTCAGTCCGGTGCTCCAATGTGGGTCTCCGTCTGTATCGCCATCCATCGTCGGATGAAGGATCTATGGTGATAAGCAAAATCTTCATCAGTATGGTTATAGGCCAAGGCCGGTTCAGGCACCCTCTCTTCTGTCTAGAGAACAGTCTGGGGATCTCTCCTTGGACCTGGGATCCCATTTATAATCAAGTCTCTTGTAAACCCTAAAATGACTCCCTTAGTTGAGATATATTCTTCCCTGATCCCATATCCATCCTTCCTCCCTCCCCCCATCTCAGTCCCCCCAGTTTTCCCCATTCCTCCCCTACTCCCTTCTCTCCAACCCTTTCTCCTTCCAACAACCCTCCCACCCACGCCCCCATGCACCCGAGGTTACCTGGGACTCTTGTCTATTTCCAATCTCCAGGAGGATAAGTACATGATTTTCTTCAGGTTCACCTTCTTATTTAGCTTCTCTAGGATCTAGAATAATAGGCTCAAAGACCTTTAATTATGGCTAGAATCCACTTATGAGTGAATACATATCATATTCCTCTTTTTGGGTCTGGCTTACCTCACTCAGTAAAGCGTTTTCTATGTCCATCCATTTGCATGCAAAATTCAAGATGTCATTATTTTTTACCGCTGAGTAAAACTC
This sequence comes from Myodes glareolus, assembly GCF_982192425.1. Lineage (NCBI taxonomy): Eukaryota > Metazoa > Chordata > Mammalia > Rodentia > Cricetidae > Myodes > Myodes glareolus. The sequence goes on from NC_142033.1 coordinate 90,741,802, forward strand.
TAATGTGTATATGTTCCACACCTTCTTTAACCATTCTTCTATTGAGGGGCACCTAGGTTGTTTCCAGGTTCTGGCTATTACAAATAGTGCTGCTATGAACATAGTTGAACAAATGCTTTTGTGGTATGATAGGGCATCTCTTGGGTATATTCCCAAGAGTGGAATTGCTGGGTCCTGAGGGAGGTTGACTCCCAGTTTCCTGAGAAACCACCACACTGATTTCCACAGTGGCTGTACAAGTTTGCATTCCCACCAATAATGGATGAGAGTTCCCCTCTCTCCACATCCTCTCCAGCATAGGCTATCATTGGTGTTTTTGACTTTAGCTAATCTGACCGGTGTAAAATGGTATCTCATAGTTGTTTTGATTTGCATTTCCCTGATCGCTAAGGATGTTGAGCATGACCTTAAGTGTCTTTTGGCCATTCGAAGTTCTTCTGTTGAGAATTCTCTGTTCAGATCAGCACCCCATTTTTAATTGGGTTAATTAGAGTTTTATTGTCTAGTTTCTTGAGTTCTTTGTATATTTTGGAGATCAAGCCTTTATCTGATGAGGGGTTGGTGAAGATCTTCTCCCAGTCAGAAGGTAGCCTTTTTGTCTTACTCACGGTGTCCTTTGCTTTACAGAAGCTTCTCAGTTTCAGGAGGTCCCATTTATTCATTGATTCTCTTATTGTCTGTGCTACTGGGGTTCTACCTAGGAAGTGATCTCCTGTGCCTATGTCTTGTAGACTACTTCCCACTTTCTCTTCTATCTGGTTCAAAGTGGTCAGATTAATGTTGAGGTCTTTAATCCATTTGGACTTGATTTTTGTGCATGGTGATAGATATGGATCTACTTTCATTCTTCTACAGGTTGACATCCAGTTATGCCAGCACCATTTGTTAAAGATGCTTTCCTTCTTCCATTGCATACCTTTAGCCCCCTTGTCGAAAATCAAGTGTTCATAGGTTTGTGGGTTAATATCTGGGTCTTCTATTCGATTCCATAGGTCGACTTCTCTGTTCTTATGCCAGTACCAAGCTGTTTTCAATACTGTAGCTGTGTAATAGAGTTTGAAGTCAGGGATGGTTATACCTCCAGACGTTCCGTTATTATATAAGATTGTTTTGGCTATCCTGGGTTTTTTCTTTTTCCATATAAAATTAATTATTATTCTCTCAAGGTCTGTGAAGAAGTTTGATGGGATTTTGATGGGGATTGCATTGAATCTATAGATTGCTCTTGGTAGAATTGCCATTTTTACGATGTTGATCCTCCCAATCCAAGAGCAAGGAAGATCTTTCCATTTTCTGGTATCCTCCTCAATTTCTTTCTTCAAAGACTTAAAGTTCTTGTCAAATAGGTCTTTCATTTCCTTGGTCAGAGTTATCCCAAGATATTTTATGCTATTTGTGGCTATCGTGAAAGGTGAAGTTTCTCTGATTTCCCTCCCTGCTTCTTTATCCTTTGTGTATAGGAGGGCAACTGATTTCTTGGAGTTGATCTTGTATCCTGCCACATTACTAAAGGTGTTTATCAGCTGTAGGAGTTCTTTGGTAGAGTTTTTGGGGTCGCTCATGTATACTATCATATCGTCTGCAAATAATGAGAGTTTAACTTCTTCCTTTCCAATTCGAATCCCCTTGATCCCCTTATGTTGTCTTATTGCTATTGCTAGAACTTCTAGCACTATATTGAAGAGGTATGGGGAGAGTGGACAGCCTTGTCTTGTTCCTGATTTCAATGGAATGGCTTTGAGTTTCTCTCCGTTCAGTTTGATGTTAGCTGTCGGCTTGCTGTAAATAGCTTTTATTATATTTAGGTATGATCCTTGTATCCCCAATCTCTCCAACACCTTTA